>NC_083718.1:8404393-8707424 GCF_028564815.1 Eubalaena glacialis | reverse complement strand
AATATCTATAGAATATTTTCTCCCTGTCAGTGGCTTATCTTTTATTTTCTCAGCAGTATATAAAGAAGAGCTGAAGTTTTAAATTTTGATGAAGTCCAACATTGATGTTTTTCTTTTATGGTTTATACTTTTTGTGTCACATCTAAAATATCTTTGGTTCCCCTAAGGTTGCAGAAATTTTCTCTTAGGTTCTAGTTTTTTATAATCTTAACTTTTCATTTAGATCTGTGATCCATTTTAAGACAGTTTTCGTGTATTGTGTGTGGTATTGTGTGTGGTCAAGATGCATTTATTTTTTTCCTTCTGGTTATGCAGTTGCTCAAGCACCATTTATCTGAAAGCTCTCTTTCTGCATTGAATTACCTTGTCCACTTTGTTGCAAGTGAATATATGTGTATAGATCTATTTCTGCACTCACTATGGGCACAGGGTATTTTTAAAAAGTAATTATCATCTTTATTTTACTTGTATTCTGATTACCTCTTAACACATAGCTATAGTCACAATGCAGGACTGACTAGCTAGGGGAATGAGAACTGGAAAGGAGGTATTGTAAAGACTGAAAGATGGCAGTGGGACAGCCCCAGCCAGGAATGAAGGTGTGGAACAACATGCATGCATTGAACACTGGCCAGTGGGAGAAGGATATTACATGAGAAAGGTTCTCAACAAATATGTATTTTAATTAAATAATGAATGAATTGATAGATGAATAAGTGGGGAAGTGGAGTAGCAAATACATTTTACCTCCTTATAAATTACTACTGTTTATTCCTAATTTTTTAAAGCATTTCAATGGATTTCATTCTAAGACCCATTTTGAATAGTGTCAATAACTAGAATAAATTTATATGCCATCTGGTAAAAGTTTCTCACTTTACATGTTAAGAAAACATTCCACTTACCAGGGAGAAAGATAATGTTCAAGGCACATAGTAAATGGTCAAAGTAGAATCTTGATTCAGATCTTTGGACTTTTTGTGCAGGGTTTGGGTTCCTTCAACTATTCTAAAAGTTTTGTTTCAAACACCAAAAATGGTGCTTTTAAATAAATAATTGAATCCACTTTGGTAGGCTAAAAAAAGATTTAAAAATCTCTAAAGGAAACTTTTTAGAAAAAAATGTCCAGGAAGTGAATGTTTTACTAATTGTTAAATGTAATGCTTTCCTCCATCCAAGATCAGTTTGGGTCTAAATAATGTTTCAAGACTTGTAATACTGTATCAGGATATAATGCCTAATTGTCTAGTGCTCAAATCAAACAAGAGATCCATGCATAGTCCCTTCTGTATTTTTTTTTAACAGAGCTACTCTTGCAGACATCAAACATCTGTGGTAGTGATAGGAAGGTAAGAAGTTGTGAAAAGTTTGTTGTTTCTTTCTGTCTTGTGACTGAGTACAAACTGTTATATTTACTGAAAAAGAGATTCCTCTCAAAAATGTGGAATTAAGACTGCTTTCTGCAAGCTAAGTTACATAATTAACACATAATGGGTCAGAATAAAGATATTCAACATTGGCTTTAGGGAGCTGAATGGCTTTCACAGTCAAAGCTAGACTTGAGACTAAACTAATTTGAAGGCAATAATCTGTTTAAAGAATGAAGGTGTCATTCAGGAGAAGGGTTAGTCAGTAGTGGAAAGATAGGCAAGAAAAGTTAGGGATGCAGATGCATGCAAAGAAGTCCCAGCGGTGCTGAGAGAAGAGAATGTTTTCTTTTTAACCTTTTATTTTTTTGGTCAGAACATGTAAGTTCTACTTTCTTAGCAAATTTGTTATACAATACAGTGTTATCAGCTACAATCACCATATTATTACAATTAGATCCTCAGACCTTATTCACCTTATAACTGAAAGTTTGTACCCTTTTACCAACTTCTCCCCCCCCACCCCCCCACCCCCCACCCACCCAGCTCCTGGGAACCACTTTCTGCTCTGTTTCTATGACTTCAATTTTTTTTTTTTTTGGAGATTCCACATTTAAGCTATACCATGTGGTGTTTGTCTTTCTCTGCCTGGCTTATTTCACGTAGCATAAATGTTCTCCAAGTTCATCCATGTTGCAAATGACAGGATTTTCTTCTTTTTTAAGGGGGACTAATATTCCATTGTACACATGTACCACATTTTCTTTATCCATTTGTCCTTTGATGGACACTTCAGTTGTTTTCATACCTTGGCTACTGTAATAATGCTGCAGTGAACAGGGGAGTGCAGATGTCTCTTTGAGATAATGACTTCATTTCCTTTGGGTATATACCTAGAGATAAAATTGCTGGATCATATGGTAGTTCTATTTTTAATTTCTGGGGGAACCTCTGTACTCTTTTCCATAGTGACTGTACCAGTTTACATTCCCACCACCAGTACACAAAGGTTCCCTTTTCTCCATACCTTCACCAGTATTTGGTGTCTCTTGACTTTTTGATAGTAGGCCTTCCAGTAACTCATTGTGGTTTTGATTTGCATTTCCCTGATGATTAGTCATGTTGAATACCTTTTCGTGTACTTGTTGGCCATGTATATATCTTCTTTGGAAAAATGTCTATTTAGGTACTTTGCCCCTTTTAAATTAGATTATGATTATGATGATGATTTGCTATTGGGTTATATAAGTTTCTTGTATATTTTGGATGTTAACTCCTTGTCAGATATGTATTAATATTTACAAATATTTTCTCCCATTCCATGGGTTGACCTTTCATTTTGTTGATGATTTCCTTTGCTGTATGGAAGCTTTTTAGTTTGACGCAATCCCATTTTTTAATTTTTGCTTTTGTTGCCTTTGCTTTTGGTGTCAAATCCTTGTCAGTTGTTAAGGAGTTTCCACCTATGTTTTCTTATAGAAGTTTTAGGAATTCAGGTCTTATGTTCAAGTCTTTAAATCATTTTTAGTTGATTTTTGTGCATGATATAGGATTATGGTCCAGTTTTACTCTTTTGCATGTGGCTATTTCCCCCAGTACCATTTATTGAAGAGATTGTCCTTTTCTCATTGTATATTCTTGAGTTCTTTATCAAAAATTAATTGACCATTTATGTGTGGTTTTATTTCTGGGCTCTCTGCTCTGTTCCATTGATCTGTTTGTTTTATGCCAATACCATACCATATTGATCACAATAGTTTTGTAATATAGTTTGAAATCCAGAAGTGTGATACTCCAGCTTTGTCCTTCTTTCCCAAGATTGCTTCGGCTATTTAGGGTCTTTTATTATTCCATACAAATTTTAGGATTGTTTGTTCAATTTCAGTGAGAAAAAATGCCTTTGGAATTTTGATAAGGATTACATTGAATATGTGGATCACTCTGGGTAATAAGGATATTTTAACAATATTAATTCTTCCAATCCATGAATATAGAATATCTTTCCATTTATTTGTGCCTTCTTCAGTTTCTTTCATTAATGTCTTGTAGTTTTCAGTGTATAAATCTTTCACCTCCTTTGTTAAATTTATTCCTAAGTATTTTTTAAAATTCTATTTTAGATGAGATTGCTTTCTTAATTTCTCTTTTTGATTGTTTGTTGGTATATAGAAATGCAATTGATTATTTATATTGATTTTGTATCTTACAATTTTACTGAATGCTTTGATTAGTTCAACAGTTTTATTTTGATGAAGTCTTTAGAGTTTACTGTATATAATATATCATCTGCAAATAGAGACAGTTTTACTTCTTTTTCCCCAATTTGGATTCCATTTATTTATTTATTTCTATTGCCTAATTGCTCTGTCTAGGACTTCCAGTAGTATGTTGACTAAAAGTAGTGAGAATGGGCATCGTTGTCTTTTTCCTTGTCTTAGAGGAGAACTTTCAGTGTTTAGCCATTGAGGATGATGTTAGTTGTGGGCTTGTCGTATATGGCCATTATTACGTTGAGGTATTATTATGTTTCTTCTATACCCAGTTTGTTGAGAATTTTTATCATGAAAGGATATTGAATTTGTCAAATACTTTTTCTGCATCTATTGAGTGATCAGATGATTCTTATCCTTCATTTTTTAATGTTGTGTATTACATTGATTGATTTGTGGATATTGAACTATCCTTGTGTTCCTGGAAAAATATCGCTTTGTCATGTATGTATTGTATTGTTCTATATTGTTGGACTTGGTTTGCTAATATTTTGTTGATGATTTTTGCCTCTATGTTCATCAGAGATATTGGCCTATAATTTTGTCTCTTTTTTTTTTGTAGTGGCCTTGTCTGGCATTAGTATTAAGGTAATACTGGTCTCTTAAAATGAGTTTGGAAGTATTCCCTCCTTCTCTATTTTTTAGAAAAGTATGAGAAAGATTAGTGTTAATTCTTTAAATATTTGGTGGAATTAACCAGTGGAGCCATCTGGTCCCAGCCTTTTTTTATTTAAAGGTTTTGGTTAGGGATTCAATCTCCTTACTTGATATTGGCCTGTTCATATTTTCTGCTTCTTCCTGATTCGTATTGGTTGGTTGCATGTTTCTAGAAATTGATTGGCTTTTCTAGGTTATCCAGTTTGTTGGCATATAACTGTTTATAGTAGTCACTTTGATTTTATGTATTTCTACAGTATCAGTTGTAATGTCTCCTGTTTAATTTCGGATTTTATTTATTTGAATCCTTTCTTTTTTTCTTAGTCTCACAGAAGGTTTGTCAATTTTATTTATATTTTAAGAAAACCAGTTCTTAGTTTTGTTGATCTTTTCTATTGTTTTTCTGGTCTCTATTTCATTTCACAGATCCACTCTGAACTTTGTTATTTATTTTCATCTGCTAACTTTGGACTTAGTCTGTTCTTTTTCTAGTTCCTCGATGTATAAAGTTAGTTTTTGCTTTAATATGAGATCTTTCTTGTTTCTTAATGTAGATGTTTATAGCTATAAACTTCCGTCTTAGAACGAACTGCTTTTGTTCTGTCTTTGCTGTGTACTTATATCAGACAAAATAGACTTTAAACCAAAGACTGTAACAAAAGACCAAAAAGTAATTATATAATGATGAAGGGGTATATAACAATTGTATATACAACGTACAAAGGATATAACAATTGTAAATACTTACGCACCCAACATATGAGGATCTAAATATATAAAGCAAATAGTGACAGTTCTGAGGGATGACATAGACAGTGATACAGTAATAGCAGGGGATTTCAGTACTCCATTTTCATCAATAGATAGATTATCCAGATAGAAAATCAGTACGGAAACATTGAACTTAAACTACACATTCAAACTGATAGACCTAACAGACATACATAGAACATTCCATCCAACAACAGCAGAATATGCATTTTTCTCAAGTGCACATGGAACATTCTCTGGAATAGATCACATGTTAGGCCACAAAAAAAGTCAGTGATTTTAAAAGATGGAAATCATATCAAGCATCCTTTCTTAACACAATTGTATGAAAGTAGAAGTCAATTACAAGAAGAAAACTAGAAAATTCACAAATATGTGGGGGTTAAACAAAATGCTCCTGAACGACCAATGGGTCAATAAACAAATCAAAAGAACACATTTAAAAAATTCTTGTGATAAATAAAAATGAAAATACAACATGCCAAAACTTACGAAAGAATGTTCTGATCTGCAGGCATGGTGTGTCTTATTTGGGTGTCAAATATAATCCTACTTTAAGAAGGAATGGTTTAGGTTGCCTGATGTCATTAAACATTTGAATTTTATGTCCCACTTCCTGTGCTCTAATTTGTGGCCATCAAGTCATCTTCAATTTATATTTTGACTTCCCAGAAGCACACTCATGTTGACAGCATAATGGCCGGAAGATATTAGTTTCTGGTTCTATTAATCATTAATATTATGAAAGTTACTGAATAAAGTGCCATTTTGATTTCATATCTCAAACTCCATCATATCTGGGTACAGACTCTGCATCCATGAATCTGATAAGCAGCTGAGGAGATGAACATCTGTGAGTCTCCAAGGGAGACATGGTAGAAAGAAACTTTTTCTTGTGAGAGATAAATCGTGGCATCATGTCAGATGTTACTGAGGCAACCAATGGGGATTTCATCTGTGGAGGGACTCTGGGATCAGGAATATTTGAAATACAGTTTTAAATTTTTCTTATCTGTGTTATAATTCACTTGTATGACCTTCTGATTTTCAATATGGAACCTTATGAGGATGCATTGGAAAGAAAGGAACATATTTTGTACACCTTTGTGGCAAAATTAAACTCAGCTGCAGAAGAGCAATAAATTAGTTATGAATACAAGAAGGAGCCAAGAGAGCAGCCTGGAGCTCTGCAGTAGCCCCAGATCATTAGATGTGTATTTGCCAAGTAACAAAGGAAAAGGGTGAGTGTCCTTTTATCCTCAATAAGATTATCCAGTGCAAAGAAGTATTGGATATATTGTTTTCATTATTTCCTTTTGTGCAGCAATTGTCTTCCAGGGACTAAGTTGAATAGAGAGTCCCATAGAATTATTTTTTTTAATCTCAGGTAACATTTATATATTTTTTTAAAAATTGCAGTTTCTTATAAGAAAAACATGCTTATATGGTTAAAATAGAATCACCGATGACCTTTTTTTCCTCAAGGGTGTCATTTGATGTGTGGAAAAAGTATCAGACTGACATTGGTGAAAGTCCTTTGTTACTACCTGGCTCAAACTGGTATGTTTTAAACTTAGAGTTTGGAACAAGAAAGACATAGCTATGAAAAATGATATCATCATTTTCACCAGGATAATCTCCAGTGACTTTTGATAATGACAGAGTCTGACAGAGTATTTCCATCTAAACACTCTTTTTGTGAAGTAATGCAGTATAGAATCTCACTGTCATCCTCCCGCTAAGCAAGATTTAAGGTTCTGGTGAGTGTTTCCCTTGGACTGTATTAAAAGTTACATATTTGTAGTCAAATGAGGTACATTCTTCTTTACTCAATTCAAAAAAAAGAGTGTATACCTCTTTCTGTTTGCTCACTGCAGGTGAAATCTGGCGTTCTTCTATCCCCTTAGTAATGTATAGAGAGGACTATGTCATAGATTGTGAGAAAGCGTTTGATAAATTAATGGAAGCATAAGCTTTAGCACTACTTCTGTGAAAATTAAATGTGGAATTCAATAGAGTGTGTCTAAACTAAACAGAGCACTTAATTAAATTTGTATTCCTTCATTTTGGTTTAAGAAAATAAAGGAATTACTGATAGAGCATAGAATGTGGATTATTCATAGGACTGGGGGAAATAATTAGTTTTAGATAGAAGACATTCATATTTGAAAGAATGCTTGGATATTTAACATAAGCCATAATTTGTGAGCTTAAACATATAGCAGGAGAAACGAAATATTTATGTTAAGGTTGAAAGGTTGGAAATTGTAAGTTTATTACTTACTTGGAGGAGGAAAAGTCTACAAAAAAGTGGAATTAGAGAGCAGAGATTCTATATGGAAAACATAGATCAATGACTGGAGAAGAGATTTAAGAGGAAAACTACTGCACCTCACAAAAAGCTCTTAAATACTAAAGGGGAAGAGGCTGCTGAGGAATTTAACTGTGTGGGACTGCCCTTCGCGCCATCAACATCTAGAAAACTGAAGACAATATATGAAACATCTGTTTGATATATAGAACAACAGGCAGTACATAATTTTCATGTGTGAGAGAAGAGAAATAAACATGGCGATCCCTACCCACCATGGCTTTCTGACCAAAGGTAATGTCTGGAATGTAGTACAGGGAGGAGTAGCCACCCAGACTGGCAGTGTTGCTGAATTGAGGAGACACAGATCGTAGCTCAGGGAGGTCTTAGCAGGTGGGATTTGTGGGGCAGAGCGATAGAGAATTGGGATCTACATAGAGAGCTCCGAAACTCAGTGAAGTGGACCTGTCAAGTCTGCATGTAGGAAAAAAATCCCACGAGATCAAGCAAAGAACAACTGTGCAAAAGCCATAACTCACAGGTGCCTGGGAGATACCTGCATGCATACTAGTCATAATCAACTTGTGACGGAGAACCCATCGAGGTCGCACACCTTAGTAGAGGGGCTAAACTTGCTCTAGAGTAGAGGTTACTCCAGAACCACACTAACAAAGCTTAAAAAACAAGGCTCGAAAGGATTAAGCTGATTTGCAAGAAACTTACTGTCAAGAACTCTGAAGGGTCTGTATGAGATTTCACCCTACTTGTATGTTCACATGTTAGCCTGCCGTAGTTTCATGGAAGCTGGCAAGAGACACAAGTCTACTGGATTTGAGACAAAAGACAGTTTGTTATTTGCAGCAGTAACGGTAACCAGAGTGCATGTATTTTTGTGTTGGTTTCCTGAATCTCAGTTTCCACAGGCAATGCAAAGAATTGTGTGTAACAGTGGGGTGTCTTACAGGAGAGGAATCCAGATCTTAAGGGATCTGAATCTTTTATAATGGAAAGGAAGCATGCCTATCCCTTGCTTCTGAGGGAGACAATATTAGTATTGTCTGTCTTCTGAGGGAGACAATATTTAATATTATTAAAGATAATATTATCTTTATTATAGTGGACAGTGAGGATACCTAATACTTGTTCCAAAAGGAGACAATATCTCTGTCTTCCAAAGTTTGTTGTTATTAAAATATCCTTGAAAAGATAATACAAAACCAGGGGCAGTTCATGACTTGCTCATAAGATCTGCAGAAACCCATGGAGAATTGTGTCCCAACAGTATCTACCACCGTTTCTATGCCATTTTGTCTTCTGGTAAATTTTCCCATGAGTAAGCCACTGTCTTGGCCACTCTGATTAATGTAACTGACAGTGTCTGGGACCAAATCCATTCTATTCATCTCATGGAGCATTTAATTAAGGCCAATGTCAATAGGACTTCAAACAGCAGGATGAGGCCAACCTGAAGTTTTGACCTCAATCATGCCTCCAACTAAACAAATCCCCATAACCCATTAAAGTCAACTTTAGGAGGCAACCTTTATGTTGAACAACCTATAGCTCAAAGAAAATATCAAGTGATACATCAGAAAATATTTGGAATTGAATGATAATGAAACACAGCATAAAGCCGTGGAATGCAGATAAGGCAGTGTCTGGACAGAGATTTATAGTTTTAAATGCTTATGTTGGAAGATACTTAAGATCTAAAATCAGTGATTTAACCACTCACCATAAAAAGTTGGAAAAAGAACAAATTAAACCCAAAATATGTTGAAGAAAGGAAAAAAAATAAAAAGGGAAGTCAACAAAAAAGAACACAAACAATAAGAAGCAACAAAACTAAAACCTGGTTCTTGAAAAGATAATTAAAGTTGATAGTCCTGTAGCCAAACTGGTAAGGAAAAAAGAGAGATGACACAAATCATAAACGTCAGGAATGAAAGAAGTGATTTTCCATAGATTACAGAGAAATTAAGTGGAAAATAAGAGAACATTATCAATATGTTGCAACATGCAATATTGCATATAAAATAGATGCATAAATATATGCAATAAAATAGACAACTCAGATGAAATAGACAAACTCTTGAAGCAAATGACCAAGTTGTCACAGGAAGAAACAGAAAATCTTAATAGGTCTATGTATTAGTTTTCTAGGGCTGCCATAACAAAGTACCACAGATTGAGTGGCTTAAACAACAGAAATTTATTTTCTCACAGTTCTGGGAGCTGGAAGTCTGAGATCAAGGTGTAGGCAGTGTTGATTTCTTCTGAAGACTTTGTTCTTGGCTTGTCCCACTCTCTCTTTACATGGTCTTTCCTCTCTGTATCTGTCCTAATCTCCTTTTTATATAAGGTCACCAGTAATATTAGATGAGGTCTATTGATCTCATTTTAACTTAATGACCTTTTTAAAGGCTCCATCTCCAAATGCCAATACATTCTGAGGAACTGGTGGTTACAGCTTTAACATATGAATTTTGGGGAGATACAGGGTAGCCCATAACCTCCTATATATTAAAGAAATCAAATTGGTAACACAACACCTCCACAAAAAAGTCTAGGTCCAGATGGCTTTACTCATGATTTTTATTACACATTAAAGAAAGAAATAGTACCAATCCTACACAAGCATTTGCAGAAAAATAGAAAGGAGAATGCCTCCTATCTTGTTTTATAAGGCTATCATAATTCTGATACAAAGCACAAAGACATTACAAGAAAAGAATAGTTACAAATATCCTTTAAAAATGACAAATTGAATCCAGCAATATATAAGAATGAAAATACATTATGACTAAGTGGCATTTATTCCAGTAAAGCAAGGTTGGTTATACATTTGAAAATCAATGTAACTCACCTATTAACAGAATGAAGAGAAAAAACGTATAATCACATCAGTCTTTCCAGAAAAATTAAAAAAAAATATCCACCAATTCATGATTTTAAAAATTCTTAGACTCAGAATAGGAGGAAACGTCTTCATACTGATAGAAAAAATCTTCAAACATCTTAAGCTAGGGACTTCCCTGGTGGCGCAGTGGTTAAGAATCCACCTGCCAATGCAGGGGACACAGGTTCGATCCCTGGCCCAGGAAGATCCCACATGCCACTGAGCAACTAAGCCCGTGTGCCACAACTACTGAAGCCCGTGTGCCCTAGAGCCTGCGTGCCGCAACTACTGAACCCATGTGGTGCAACTACTGAAGCCCGTGAGCTCTAGGGCCCATGTGCCACAACTACTGAGCCCACGTGCTGCAACTACTGAAGCCTCCATGCCTAGAGCCTGTACTCCGCAAGAAGAGAAGCCACCTCAATGAGAAGCCCATGCACCGCAACGAAGAGTAGCCCCCACTCGCTGCAACTAGAGAAAGCCCGTGCACAGCAATGAAGACCCAAGGCAGCCAAAAATAAATAAAATTAAACAACTTTGACTGGTCCCCAATAAAAAACTAAGTTTCCTTTAAAAAAAATATCTTAAGCTAACATCATACTTAAAGGTGAAAATTTGAACCCTTTTCCTTCTTCAAAATCAAAGTATGTCCACACTCACCACTTCTGTTCAACATTACACAGGAGGTTCTAGCCAGTGTAGTAAGGCAACAGAGATATAAAGGCACACAGATTTTAAATGAAGAGGTATAATTGTATTTGTAGACAACATGATCGTGTCTATAGAAAAATCTACGTGATCTGTAAGAAGCCTATTATAACAAATAGTGAACTTCACAAGGTTGAAGGATATAAGGACAACATGAAGAAATCAATTCTATTTCTATTTACTAGCAGCAAACAACCAAGAATTGAGATTAAAAAATCATTTATGAGAGAGTCAAACACATGAAATACACAAGAATAAATATAATAAAATACATAGGTGGCATTTACACTGAAAACTATAAAATATTACCAAGCAAAATTAACAAAGACCTAAAAATGACGAAGACTGATACAGTGTTCATGAATTGTAAGACACAATATTGCTGAAATATAAATTCCACCAAAATTGATTTATAGAGTCAATACAATCTTTGTAGACTTTAATTTTGTTGAAACTGATAAGTGAATTCTAAAATTTATATGGAAATTAAAAAGACCTTTATATAGTTGCTAAAATAATTTTGAATACAGTTGGAAGAGTTATATTGCATGATTTCAAGACTTACTATAAAGCTACAGTAATAAAGACAATGTAATTTTGGAACAATTTTATGTGTGTGTGTGTGTGTGTATCTGTATATAGCCAAATAAACCAGAAGAGAGTCCAGAAATAGACTCATACATATAAAGTCAACTGAGATATTACAAAGCTCTTAAGGTAATTTAATGGAATTATGATGGTCTTTACTACAAATGGTACTTGAATAACTGGATATCTTAAAAATAAATAAACCTTGAATTTACTGCTTACAATACACAAAATTGAACCATAGATCTTAGCATAAAAGCTAAACTTATACAACTCTTGAGAAGAAAAAAAATGGAGACTTTTTTCATGAACTTGGGATAGGCAAAAATATTTTAGATACAAAACCAAAATTAAAACCATAAAGAAAATAATTGACAAATTGAATTTCATCAAAGTAAGCAAAATCTGCTCTTTGAATGATACCAAAAGAATAGATACATGTATAACTGAATCACTCTGCTGTATACCTGAAACTAAGACATTGTTAATCAGCTGTACCCCAATATAAAATAAAATTTTTTATAAAAAAGTTAAGAGAAAAAGAACAGAGATGGTTCCTGGCCCTGAACAGCAACAACAAAAGTGAAGGGGGAAGAGATATGGGAACATATGTATATGTATAACTGATTCACTTTGTTATAAAGCAGAAACTAACACACAATTGTAAAGCAATTATACTTCAATAAAGATGTTTAAAAAAAAAAAAAAAGTGAAAAAGCAAGCCACAGACTGAAAGAAGATATTTGTAACTGATTTGTATTTATCTTAGGATTTCTATCCAAAATATATTAAAAACTTTTTAAACTCAATAATAAGACAGCTAAGAACAAAGTAAGTAAAAGATTTGGGCAGTTTCCCAAAGATGACATAAAAATGTCCCCAAAGCATATGCAAACTGCTAAACATCACAGTTTTCAAGAAGATTCTAATTAAAATCACAATGAGCTATTGCTACATAGTTACAAGAATATTTGGTGAGAATGTGGAACAACCGGAACTCTCATATGTTATAGGTGGAAATAAAAAATAACACAATCACTTTGCAGTTATAAATTCCAAAAGGAATGAAACAAATGTCTACACAGATACATATATCTGAATATTCATAACAACTTTATACATAATTTTAAAAACTGGACCAACCCAAACGTTTGTCAACAAGTGAATACCTAAACATATTTTGGTGTATCCGTATAATGGGATACTACTCGTCATGGTATATCCATATAATGGAATACTACTCGTCAATAAAAAATAAATGAACTACTGAAACACATGACATGGGAGAGTCTAAAAACCATTATGCTAGTCAAGGAAGCCAAATCAGAAGACTACATTCTATGTAATACATGTTAAACTCTAAAAGAGGGAAATCTATGATGATAGAATGCAGATCAGTATTTGCTTGGAGTCAAGGCTGGGGACAGGAGAGTTATGGCAAAGGAGCCCTAGGGACTTTTGGGGTGATGGAATTGTTCTTTGTTGTGATGGTAGATATATACACACATATATATATACTTGTATATATAAACTTTATATATACTTACATATATAAACTTTACATATATATATAAAGTATATTCACTTTTCAGAAACATTGAATTGCATACTTCGAATTGGTGCCTTTTAATTGTATATAAATTATATCTCTATATAGTTGACTTTAAAAAACTATATAAAGAGTAAAAGAAGATATTTGGGGTTAAAACAATTGGCTTTCCTTGAACTATTAAAAACTGTTTAAGTAGAATTGAACTTTTTCACTCATTTGAATTTAGAGCTGGCCAAGATTTTATTTAGTTAAGGAAATACTTGAGTAGGTCATGTGTCACCCTCAATCAGAAAATTAAGACCCATTAAGTGCTTCCCCAAGCTCTCTCTTCCCTCTGACAATATTTGGGATGGTGGTTTCTTCATTAGCACAGATTTCTGAGTGACAGGGTAAGCAGAATATTAATGCAGGATAGATATGTAATAAAACTGGTGGTTTTAAGCTACTGAGATTTTGGGGGTTTTGTTTGTTTGTTTGTTTTTTGTTTTTGTAGGTTAAAAATAACCTACCTGGACTGACACAAATATTTTTCCTTTTATAAATGTGCCTGGCTTAATTATAGTCTTACTGTGTGTATGAGCCCATAATTTCCTTAGGGAGTACAGTCTATTTATACAGCTTTGACCATGATTTCTATTCTTAGATGTGCCTGTTGGCTTCTTTCTGTTCTAATACTACACCCTGTAACTCTTAGATTCATTGAGGTAGACAAGAAAATGTTGTGAGAGCAAACTGCGAAGTGAGCCAGAGATGTCGTCATAGCAACCAAGCCCTTCTGATCGCCAGCTGATGTAAAGTCATAGAAACCAATTAAATTCTCAGTGCCAAATATATGTGAGTTCTTATAACGGAAACTTTTATAATATATTATAAATGGATATAGTCAAACAATATTTTGGCTACTTAGAAATTTTTCTGAAATGTTATTTTTGAAAAGTTAGGTTTTTGAGATATAATTTACATACAGTAAAATCCACTCTTTTTAGGTTTATAGTCTTGACAAAACTGTTTAGAGTTTTGACAAAAGATACAGTCATACAGACACTTCTGCAATCAAGATCTAGATTATTTCCATCACCTCCCAAATTTTCCTTGTTTTCCGTTGTTATCAATCTCCTCTGTCCACCCCTAGCCTCTTGCAACCTAAGTTTTGATTTCTGTCCCTGTAGCATTGCCTTTTCAAGCATGTCCTATAAATAGAATCATATAGCATGTAGCCTTTTGTGTTTGAATCCTTTCACTTAACCATGATGCTTTTGAGTTGTATGCCTGTTGAATGTATTATTAGTGCCTTTCTTTTTATTCCAGAGTAATGTTCTACTGTATGTATATGCCACTTTATCCATTCTGTAATTGATGAACAGAATTTTTAAAATTATCTGTTTAACATTTTAAGGGACATTCATTTTTAAAATTATTCATAGATTCATTAGGACGATCGTCTGATGATGTCAGACCTAGAA
The DNA here is from genome assembly GCF_028564815.1 of Eubalaena glacialis. Lineage (NCBI taxonomy): Eukaryota > Metazoa > Chordata > Mammalia > Artiodactyla > Balaenidae > Eubalaena > Eubalaena glacialis. Next base: position 8,692,838 of record NC_083718.1, on the reverse strand, counting down.
AAAGGAAAAAACAGTAAATTTAAGATGGATGAAAACTTGATATAAGAAAATGTGCAATATTTACAACAGAATGACATGTTAAATTCTAGTCTCCTTCCAGAGGCCAAGAATTACAGACTTTTTGTTAAACAGCCAGAAAACACAGCAGTTGAGAGCATGGTCCCCCAAGGCAGGCTCTTTCAGTTCAAATCCCATTCTGCTACTTACTCATTACTTAACCTTTTTAAGTTGATTAACTACCCTTTCCCTCAATTTTTTCAAGCTTAAAATAGACATAAAAATGCTCTCTACGTCGTATTGGTGCTTTGATGAATTGAATGACTTAACACTCGTAGAGAAATTAGAACAATGCCTACTATCAGCTATTATTTTTGTTCTCTTACATTCCTGCAAATATACATTTCAAACCAGCACCGCTCTGCTCAAGCCCGCTTCCTCAGCACTGTGCACAGTTGCTTGAGGCTACTCTTCATCAACTGATCAGCCCATCAGTAAAGAATAGCCTCGGTCATTGCAAATTTGTTTGCCTTTAGAACTCTGCTGATGAGGGTCTATCTGAATGGATGTGGAGTTAATTTATACCCTTTAAAAGATCACTCTTTTATGTATTCTAAACTAGAGACTGATTAATTTATTGAATATTCCATACACACAAAATAGCAGTTTCAGATCTGATGACATGTAAATCTATTTTCAATCTATTTTCTATAAAAAGCAAGTTTGTGGTAAGGTTGTACACTGGAGAGCACTGTTATTTCCTTTATAACGCCTAGGGACAAACTGCCAGGAATAACAGATTTTACTTTTATTAACTTTTGCTCAGTCTTTGATTCTGGGGGGAGGAATTGTTATGGGCTAAGTTTAATTGGCCGAATGTAAACTCTTGAAATCGATGTCCTTGTGGAAGCTGAATTGTAATAGCTACCTGAGAGTCAGGCTATACCTCTGTCTGCTAATCAGTTAGTGATTTCCAGTGACACAAAATAGGGATATTTTCTCTCTTTCCCTTAAAAACATTTTCCTTAATAAGTCAATACCATTTTTTAATTAATCAGACATTGTTATAGTGAACGGAAAGAGATGAATTCTCTTATACCTGACAACACTGAGGAAGAGCCTTGGAATTATGACTGAGGCACAAATAAAGAAAATCTGGGGAAATGTATTCATTGCACAAAGCTTTATTCATTGCACAAAGCTGCTTCTTGTAGAATAGAGAAAAAAATTTTCTTATTCTAGCTCAGAGGACTTCCCTAAAAAATTTATTTTACTACTGGTAATGAATAAGTTTCTGGTGAAAGTTCACCTCCAAGATATGTGATCATTCTAACAGATCTGCTATCTTCTTTTAGTCAAAGACAGTGATATGAAATAGAGATGATTGCATATTATTATACAGGAGGCATCCAGGTGTTCTTTAAGATTACAGTGACATGTAGCGAAACCTGTAATTGCCTTATAGAAATTGTCTTGTTGGCCCACCTCAGCGATGACGCTATCTTTAAAAGGGGACACAGTGCTTTTAGTGTTATAGCAATAAAGCCTTTTCTTATCTTCTAATTCCCAGCATGAACTGGTCATTTCCTCCTTCCAAACTCTCCACTGGGCTGAAATTTTGGATGTTACAGCCAGAACCAACTTTCTCTTACGTTTCTGAAAAGAAATGTATAAACTCTTGCTAAAACATTCTCTGTTTCAGACCTGAGTGAGGAGCTCTCCTGAGAACCAGCACGTAGCCCATTCCGCATCACATTGTGTATATTTGATTTTCTCAATTTGTTGGTCCTTTTTGTTTGAAAGAAAGGATCAGGCAACCTGAGTCCAGAAAAGGCCTCACGATTGAGTTGGGGTATCAGTGGTTGTAAGTGGGGAGACTTCTCTTAACCCTATTGAAGTGAGAAATGGGCCGAACATTGAGGAAAATGGGCAATCTCAAGAGGCTCAGTTACAACTTTTAAAATATGACCCTTACATATGTAAGTTGGTGAAAACTTTAAAAAACAAACAGAATTTTGCACTTGAAATAGTCAAGAACTCCTGCTTCTCCCTACTGTCTTGGTATGTAGTTACCTTGTGAGGTGTGTAGTTACCTTGTCAGGCCCAATGATTAATATGTACCAAACATTCTTAGATTGAAGTGTAAAACTAAATTCTTCTAGAACTGTTTTCATATTGCAACATTGTTAATACTCTGTTTTCTACATTATCTTTTTTATTGAAGTATAGTTGATGTACAATGTTATGTAAGTTACAGGTGTACAGTATAATGATTCAGAATTTTTCAAGGTTCTACTCCATTTATAGTTATTATAAAATATTGGCTATATTCCTTGTGTTGTACAATATATCCTTGTAGCCTGTTTTTGAATATAAATTATGTATTATTTTTGAATATAAATTCATAGAATTTGTTCATTAAGTTTCTAAAAAATGGCTTGTGTTTTAACTATTCACACAGTTGAGCCTGTGGCACTTTTCTCTGCCTCTTGGTTGTTCTGAGGCTCCTGTATCTTCTCTAGGGCTGGACTTTTAAGAAGAGACTGTATAACGGGGTCAAGTCCCTGGAAAATAAGGTGAACAAATTGTGTACCCAGGTTCACAGTGCACTGAATTGTTTGTAGCCTTTCTGTCATAGCCACTTGTTTAATCCACAAACTTCACTTACTCCATTTTACTCACAAGTCAAAGAAGTAAACATGGAACATGATCATAAAACCTGTAAAATCTGTTCAATAAAATAATAATCAATATAAAATATCTGGTTGATATAATAAATAAAACCATTGCATAGTTAGTGCCTCATGTGTATGTCTGCCTTCCTGAAGACAACTCTGGAAAGGGTGTTGGCAATGAGTTCTGAATTCCCATTAGTACCCTCCTCCAAGACTTTTACTAAATTTAATTCAACTTCCTAAAATTCCATTTAGAATAAAAGTACATGCGTTCTAGAGATATGAAAGCCCTTTATTTACGGGACCAGTTCTATTTTCATCACTATAACCATTCTTAATAAGAATGTTCCACAGGAAAATAATAATAATTCTATTATAATAATGACAGTAATGCTGCTAACTAGCGTGAGTTCCCCAGCATCTCTCTCCAACATCACGATTGTGTCAAGACTGCACAAGAACTGCTCTATCTGCACAGAAACCTCTCTTGTTTTTTTTTTAAAAAGCTGAGATTAAAGTTTCCTCTGGAATATGAGTCATTTGTAACTGATTTCACTAAAGTACAGACCCAGTGTGCCCCCGGATGACTGAAACTGTTTCAAATGAGAGTGTATTGGTTTCCTAGGGATGCCTGAAAAATTACCACAAACTGTTTCCTTAAAACAATAGACATTTATTCTCTCATGGTGCAGGAGGCTTGGAGTCTGAAATCAAGATATTGGCGTGACTGGTTCCTTCTGGAGGAGAAACCATTCTTTGCCTCTTGCTTAGCTTCTGGGGGATCCTGGCAATCCTTTGTGTTCTTTGGATTGTAGCTGCATCACTGCAATCTCTTCCTTTATCATTACATGGCCTTTGTCTGTGAGTATGTCATCTGTGTCTCTGTGTCCAAATCTCTGACTCCTTTCTCTTATAAAGCCACCAGTCATTGGATTTGGGGCTCACCTTGATCCAGTATGACCTCAACTTAACTTGAGTACATCTGCAAAGATCTTATTTCCAAATAAGATTACATTCACAAGGATAGGGGTAAGGAATTGTACCTATCTTTTGGGGGTATGTAATGCAATACATTATAGATAATGTATAGATAAAAATATGTCAAAGAATTGAATGGAGGTGTAAGACAAACTACAATAATTCCTTGTTAATGGGACAGACATAAACATTTTGGTTCATCGTTTAATCGGCTAAAATTTAAATATTTTATAAGCAATTTGTAGTTATATTATCAGTTATATTTTGTTGATATCATTATGGTTAGTTAAAATTTTTTTAGACACAGATGGCTCAAACTTGAAGAAAAGAAAACATATCACTTTGTTGTACAGCAGAAACTAACACAACACTGTAAAGCAATTATACTCCAATAAAGATGGTTAAAAAAAAAAAGAACAAAAGTAAAAGTATCATTTTTAATAAGATTCAAACTTTAGGAGCAAAATTAATTTGGGTGTGAGGAATTACAAGTTTTATAATTACAGTTAAAAGCTTGTTTCTTTTCCTGAACTAAATACAATTTTTTTCTTAAAGACAGCTTCAGAAAAGTGCTATTACTCTGAAATAGTCAAGATTTTCAATTTGCTCTATGATATGAGTTTCAATAGAATAATTTATTAGGATAGTTATTGCCAATCTGATCTAGGTCAGACTTTTTTAGGGTCCTGATGTACAAATTACCTTTATCACATAATAATTGCTGTATTATCTCAATCTAGGAATTGCTTTCACAGAGAGCTAGACCCAGTATTTACTTACTATTTGCTATAAGGGTTAAAAATAACTAAAGAAGATAGTTTAGTATTTTAGGGAACACAGTTACATCTTAAACTAATTTGTGGAAAATAATGATACATCAGGTCACCTTATTCAGATACGTTTTTTTTTTTCCCCCTCAAAGAGACTTTCTTGGAAGATTTAGTAGGAAGTAGCACTGTATAAAGCTGGGTATTCTATGAATGCTTCATAGAGATTTATTTTTATGGCAGTTAGATATTGGGTTGCTCTTTTCAAACTTTTCCAAGCTAAAATTAATTTCTAAATAGTGATCTCTATGTTATAAATTTGTGCAAACAATGTTTTGTTTTTTCTAAGAGGCTTTATATCCCTCTCTGCAGATACTCCCTTAATTTAACATTGAAGAAAGTTCTAATATCCTAATTTCAAGTACTTGTTCTTTTTAGTTTCCTTAATCCTCAAACAGCAGTGTTACTTCTATTTCTGAATTCTTGAATTTAACTGGTAAATAAATTCACTTCATAGCAAGTTGTGTAAGGTTGATCATGTTCTGATTTTAGCTTACCTGCTCTGCTTCGTTTCTCACCTCTACCCTGTATGTAACTTATATCTGGTGATTCTGAAATATTTTCCCTTGTTGGTAGGGGACATTGGCTTTTTAAATATTATTGTTGCTTGTCTGAAACTTGTCTCTTGTAGCAGCTGCCACGTCACTTCTCTCATCCTCCCAAAATCATCTGTCCAGCTAACTTCTCATATTCTCTTATCTGTGTCAGCACTTCATCCAGGACTTTCTGTTTCCTCCTTCTGCCCGGTCTGGATTAAATGTATGTGTTCCCACGATTATAGTGGTCATATAAATGGTCATCCCTGACAGGACACTTTGAGAGTCAAATGGGGTGCTGATTAGATGAGGCACTAGGGAGACAGACATAAATTTTCCTAGGTATCCTGAGAGTTATGGTCATGCTATAGCATATTTATTCTGGGGCAGTATTACTATTTTTTCCATGATACTGCTAGCTTCCTGTGGGTAGTGATTATGTCTTTTAATTCTGGGACTCAGTTCCCGGCATTTCATAAATGCTTGTTGAAATGAAATAAAAATAAAATGAAATGAGTGAATGTATAAATATGAAAAGAAGGGGCTGGAATAGATAAAATCTAAGGCTCTTTTAAATTGTAAAGGAATTTGACAGTCATGGTGACTATGAAATTACCATTCAGCTCTCCTGTGGCAGGGAGCAAACTTGCCTGAGCTGCTCCTGGCCTTTGCCCTTCTGGATTCACCTTGACCTTTGCACTGTGCTTCTCATGCTGCTCCCAGCCAGTGACAGTGATGGAGCAGGTGGGGATGCTAATGCAGGCTCATTCCAGCAAGACGGTTTTTCATATTTATTCATTCACTCTGTTAACAAGCAACTTTGGCTGAAGGACTCCCCACAGACCTTGCAGATCTTTCTTAGCCCAGCACTGCAATCAGATTCTTTTCACCAATTCCTCCTCCCCCTCCCTTTTCCTTCACAGGCTGAGCTACCTCCATTTTTTTTTTCTTCCCTTTATCTACCATTGGCATCTCCCCCGATAAATTTGTTGCCTATTATTGTAGGTTGAATAATGCCCCCTGAAGATGTCTGTGTCCTAATTCCCCACACCTGTGAATGTGTTACTTTGCATGGCGCAAGGGACTTTACAGATGTGATTACATTAAGAACTGGGGAATGGAGGATTATCTTGGATTATCAGGGTAGACCCAGTGTAGTCATTAGGTTCCTTATAAGAGGAAGGCAGAAGGGTTGGAGAGAGAGAAAAGGCATGACAGCAAAATCAGGAGAGAAGGAGAGTTGAGAATGGAAGCAGAGGCTGGGATGAGGCAGCCAGGAGCCCAGGAGTTTGGGAGCCTCTAGAAACTGAAAAGGCAAGAATTGGATTCTCCCACAGAGTCTCCAGAAGAAACACAGCCTTTCTGATTTTAGCCAGTAGGATCTGTTCCAGAGTTCTGACCTTGAGAATTGTAACATAATACATTGTATTGTTTTAAGCCCTGAAATTTGTGGTTATCTGTTATAGCAGCCCTAGGAAACTGACATCCACACACCCACACATCTAGTTCTATTCTTTTTTTGGCCGCACTGTGTGGCATGCAGGATCTTGCAGGATCTTAGTTCCCCCATCAGGAATCGAACCCATGCCCCCTGCCGTGGAAACATGGAGTCTTAACCACTGGACTACCAAGGGAGTCCCTATTTTGACATCTTCTTCTTGGGGATCTGAACTTATCACAACTGTGATTGTTTAATGTTTCACTATCTGATGAAAAAATATATATAAATAATGACTTAAGGGATTATTCATAAAGTTATTTGATTGTTTTGTCACTTTTGAAAGTCTTTAATTTTTAAAGAAATAAAAGTTCCGTGATGGAATGAAGTTCCAGAAAGAAGATACTCTCAAACTTCAAATGGCAGCCTAAGTCATTTAGAAATATTATACATAATATCTGTGATTAAGAAAAGATATTTCACAGACATATACATTGATAAAATATTGAGAAATCATCCTAAATAATGGATGATGCCAGTTAGAGGGAGAAAACAGTAGTCTAAATCTTTGTCCTGGGATATATGGCAGAGTTTTGTCTATGTTTATTAGACTGAAAAGCCTAAGCAAGTTCTATGCAGGCTTTTATTGTCCAGGAATGTGGACGGACGGTCAGACCCTGCCTGCCAGCCATGTAGCCTCTGTGCCGCCGCGTGCACAGTACAGCATTGAACCCACCGGACAATGATGTTTTGTTCAAGTTCATGCTCTGGCTCCATCTGAGAACTTATGCAATATTGAAAACATTGTATTCTTCACGACAGTCTTTGTTATTAGCCAAGTCCATGGTAAGTAAGCCTGTTGGTTACTTTATAGACCAACAGGCTTGAGAACTCTAAGGTTTTCTTAGAAACTTAAAAATCAAATTTTCTGTTAAATCCAAAGAAAAGGCTGTAAAACATGTTGTCTTCATAGGTTTCTTCTTTATGTGAACTTATCATGTCTGACCTTGTTATCTGCTCTGCTTAAATTGCCTGTCTTCTGTTGCATTCTTTGGAGTGTCCTTATTACTCTGGTAGTCTGAATTGAATTAACTAAGCATTAATGGCTCATATTGTCTGGGAAATTTGAATTTAAATGGATGGGGATTAATAAAATTAGCCTTTCTCTAAAAGAAAGAAACAAATTCCAGGAAAACTAGCATAAGCTCTTATGGTTAGGTCTTTTGTGTGGCTTTTAGCTCAGTTTCTCATAAAACATAATGTTAACATGGCAAGGTTTAATTTTTCAAATAGCATTTTGACACACCTGTAATTTTTAATTAACTGACCACAGTTTAAATGTGATGTGGCATCTACATATTCTGTATCACAAGAGCAATTAGGAGAATGGTACGATGGACAGATAAATTCAGATCTATCCTGATATATTATGTATCAATCAACTCACCAATTTATTTGCTAATTCAGTATTCACATTTTTTATACAACTTCTTTGAGAATTTATGTGTTCGGAACATGTATACCAGGCACAGAGAAAAACAGTTACAACCCAATAGCTGCCTCCAGCTATTTCACATCCAAATAAGAGTTGGACAGGTAAGTAAATAAAGTGTGACAGCGTGTTATAGAAAGCACTATGGTAGCATTATGGGTAGGTGGAAACACGAAGGAGAGTGCTGAAATCTGGACTGGCGGGTGGGTTAGAAAAGTCTTCCTGGAGAGGGTGGTGCCTCAGCAGAGAAGAAGGTGAGAGTGAGTGACCAGGGGGAGAAAGGGGAAGGAGGAGTTTGTCCACACAGTGGGAACGGAATATGTAAGGTGAGAAAAATCATGCTGCCTTTGGGGAAGTGGTTGGCATTGCTATTGCTCTAAGTCAGGATGCTTCTGAGGTGGTGGTAAGAGGTGAGAATGAAGCGTTAGACTTAATGCACTCAGGGCCATACGAAGCTCCTTTCTTTACATTCTTGCCTAAAAAATCTCTCTCTCAATGCCTATTATTACCTCCAAATTTCTTTCTCTTCTCCTAATTTTATTTGCTTTTTCTTCCTTTTCTTTTCTTATGGAAGACAATTTAGTTCAGATTCCATTCTTGCTGTGTGGCTTCCCCTTGGGGTATATCTTTTGAAACTATTTTTTCTTTGTTTGAGTCTTGGATTGTGATTTCTGATTTGTTTCATTCTCCATTGTGCACTGTTGGCACTACCCACTTCTATATTTTCTCAGATCTGAAAGTTCAGCTTGGATGCTTGCTATGAAAGAGAGGTTAGAAAGTAGAGGGAACCCTGAGAGGCTGGGTGTGCCATGTTTAAGTTTTCTAAAAAACATGATATGAGATTTAAATTTTAGAAGGGTCACCCTGGCAATACTCTTTGGTAGAGTCATCTGATTGAGCTAGAATAGAGGAAAGGAATTAGGAAGCCAGAACAGAAATTGAATCAAGAAATAATAATGATAGCAGTGGGAAAAGTGAGGAAGGGATGGATTTTAAGGTACAACTAGTAAAATTGCTCACAAATTAAATTTGTGCAATTTTCTAGCTTGGGTGTCTCAGTGGATGCTGGTATGATTACCTTAGCTAGAATACATGGATAGAAAAGCAGGTATAGGAAGAAGGATGGTGCCTTCCTTTTTACTGACAATTTGAATTTGAATTGCTGGAGATATCTAGAATGGAATTGAATATATGGTTCTAGAACTCATGAAGTCAGTTCTAGACTTGTAATATGGATTGGAGTGTCATCAGTCAAGAGATAATAGTGAAAACTGTCAAATAATACACAGAGTTAATAAAAACTAACATGTAACAAATACTGTGTACCAGGCACTGTTCTAACTGCTTTACACATGTTAAGTCATGAAATGATCACAACTCTGTGAGGCAGGTTATATTTTATCATCCCTGTTTTATTGATGGGGAAACTTAGACACAGAGTGGTTAATTAGCTTGTCCAAATTACAGCTAGATGTGGAAGAGCTGACATTCCCCTTAGCCTGTTTTCCATTCTCTTGATCATTACACTACCCTGTCAGGAGAAACGGAACAAAAGAGAAGCATTTGAACATCAGATCTCTGAAGAAACACCAGTGTTTGTAAATTGATGGTGATAGAGGAAACCACAAAGGAGCCTGAGAAAGAACAGGGAATAAGTAGAGGGAAAGAAGGATAAATTGCTTTAGAAAAACAAATGGAAGAGAATGCTACAAGGAAGGGGTGGTCAGTGGTACCAAATATTGGAGGAGAGCAAGTAGGTTGAAGCTGAAAAATGTCTGTTTAAATTAGCATTTAATTCTATGGTCTCCGCCTGTATTGCCCACAGACTTCTTAAAATGATGAAAAATAATTCTGCCAATATGCAGAGAACAGTGACTCTCCAAATAAATGTACTTTTATTATTGTGGGCGAGGTATTAGACTATTACCAATACTCAGTTTTTTCTCCTTGTGGGCAGTAGGTCAAGTTGTACTTCTCTGCTGTCTTTGAAGGTAGGTGAAGCCATATGACTTTCTTTGGACAATGAAATATAAGTGGAAACGATTTCTGTCACTTCTACATTTAAGCACCTATGCACATTTCACTGGTTCCCTTTTCTGCCTTGGTGAGCCAGGAGCTGCTGTTAGCTCGGGCACTGAGTAACCCCCAACCACATCATCCTGTGCGGGACATGTGATGTGAGGTGTGTGTGTGTTAAGTCACTACGGTTCAGCCCATCCTGATGCACCAGTGGGTTAGTAGCATCTTCACTTTCCTGGGCTTTTTGTTTGCTTGTTTTAATTCTCATGGTCGTAATAGATCGGTGTAGGAGAATACATTACAGCAGAGAAAGAGAGTATATATTATTCTTGTGCTCTTGGGAATTAAATACAAAAATATTTGACTAATAAAAATATCCAAGAAATTAATTAAACACAATTTAATAATAAGATAGACATAGAAGAGTCAAGGGTTCTTTTTACTCTAAGTTTATAAGATCAGGTATATGGACAATCAGGTATATGGAGTATTCACACATATAGAATAAACCATGGTAGCAAACATTTTTAGAAAGCTGATACAACTTAAAAAATTTGTAGTGAGTTTATAATGAATAAGGTTAAAAATCCATGTGGTGATAATTTGACCATCTGTTGATTGATAGGTAAAAACTTTTTACTGTTTAATTCCTACAGTTATATGAAATTCTACTAAATAAATACAGCCTTAAAAATACTTGTTTCCTTCTTAGGATTTATTTAGAGCTTTTAAACTTACAAAGCACTTTTCATGTACATTATTTCAGTTAATCAACTGACATTTGAAATCTTTATTTTTTTTAAGAAGTGAGAAAACTGAGGATAGAAATTAACATTTTTAAAAAAAGAGATTTATAATAAATTGTATTATTTTAAATTAATACTAAAATATTTTTGCTCTGAAAAAATTATGTGCTGCCTATAGTGAAACAAACTCACTGTAGCATTACAGCAAAATGAGTATTGTCATCATGGGGAAAAAGCCACATAACATCCTGTCATATTTGTAATGGAATAGTTGGTGTTTGTAGTTGAGAAACTTAGGCAGGAAGGACTTTAAAATGTACATATCATGTAGTCCTGTTTTTTAGACAATTACCTACTCTGTATCTCTTTTCTCCCAACTTAGCATTCTAGAATTTACTTTTAATTAAGCATATAATAATGAAGTCTGAGGAGCATGAATGTTTATCAGTTGCTTTGTTGAGTCTTTTTTTCCCCCTCTCTATATAATGTGATCTTGATTTTCCTGGATTCACATTTCTTTTGAAATCTATTGACATTTCTTCTCCTGTGAAAATGTGAAAAACAGAGAGAGAGTTGGCAGCTGTGACACGTCTGGTGATGGAAGTGGTCCAGGTGATTGGTTGTGTGGCAGATCTTGAAAGAGAAATATGGAGAAAAAAATCAGTACAACAATGAAATTTCTTTAAAGAGAACCTTTTTATTCATTGAAGGTAAAATTAAAGTTAAGGTTAACGCAAGGATGGGGAACAATATCGTGGGTCTATAGATAAAGAGATGATAAAGCACGTATCCACACAGGACCCTCCCGTTCCCTGGGGCCAGGATGGTGGGGAGGAGTGGAGGCTGCAGGGTAACAGGAAGAGAGAATAAATGCAAATGAGGACACACATGGGTTTATAATAGAGGGCACTGGGGTCCTTCAGGTGCTGAGATTATTCTCACAAATTTGTCCTCTGTGAGACACATGCCAGGGAAGTGAAGAGTCCAGTGATTACTGCCCTATTATAGGGAGGGAGCTCCTTGCAGTTAGAAACCAAGTCTTACACGTCTGTATATTTCCTATTCTTGGTACCTAAAGGGAGAAAATAAATGTTAGGTGATTTGACTATTGTAACGTATCTACTTCAATCAAATGGCAACAGTGATGCCAAAGAAATGGAGGAAAAAGGAAAGTTTTAGTAAAATTTATTGTTATCTAGGTTGGTCATATTTAGCAAAAGGAAAACAAAAATAACAGGATACCTAATTGGGATTTTAAATAAACTTAAATAGTTTCCTAGTATAGATATTTCACAGATATTGTCTCCTTATTTTATCTGGCAAACCTAGTGATATCATACCTCTCAACACCTCCTTGCCCCATGCCTATTTGAGTTTACTGTTTTCTTTTCTTGAAACATTTCTCAGTTAAAAATGATTAATGGATTATAGCCACAACTTTAAGTTTGATTCTCGTCAACAAAAATTCCATCGTAATTTTATTATATCTTTTCTCTCTGTAATAATATCAACTATAGTATTAGCTTGAGGGCTATACCTATAGAAAATGATAAAATCTACACTTCTGAGGACAATGTAAGTTGACATCTTATTGCAATTTTTTATGAAGTCAGACTGTGAGTTCACTGAGTACAAATAGCAACATCAAAATAACATGAATTATATCTTACATTATTCTACTCAAGCTGACAAAGCAAAGGGATTTATAGCCACAGCTGCCATTCCTCTATTTAGGTATTTATTCATCTCTCTTTTTTCAAATATAAGTACCGACTCTCATTACTTTTATCATTTATCTTGAAAGCTGAGACTGGTAGGACCACATTTTCCTGGACTGGAGTATACACAGGATTTTCTGAATAGCACTTAGAAATATGCATTCATGGTAGGTCTTATTATTTTTCTAGTTTTTTCCTGTGGGGTGAATTGGTTTATGAAGCTTTAGACTACAGAATATGTGGCTTATAGAGCTTTGTTTCTATTTTTAGAATTTTAGTTCTAGAATTCACTCTGAATGTATATTGTTTTAATGATGAAGGAAATAAAAGACTGATTGTCTTAATACATGTCTAACTCAGACCTTTCTTATTATTCAGCCTTTTACATTTTGACATATTCTAAAAGTGGTTATTTTCCTTAACATGAGCACAGAGATCCACGTACACGAAGTATATGTGTGATGCGGTCTTTAATTTCAGGCTTTTTACATGTAATGACAGAGTATCTCACGTGTGCTTATTCTTTAATTAAAGTTTTATTATTTATTTTTAAAACTCTGTTTTAATATTGTTTCCATTACAAGATAAAAGCCTGTGGTTTGGGGCTTCCCTGGTGGTCCAGTGGTAAAGAATCCACCTTACAATGCAGGGGACGCGGTCCGATCCCTGGTGGGGGAACTGAGATCCCACCTGCTGCGGGGCAACTAAGCCCACGTGCCTCAACCACTGAGTTCACGCGCCTCAACTAGAGAGGCTGTGTGCCGCAAAGTACAGAGCCCATGCGCCCTGGAGCCTGCGCGCCACAACTAGAGAAGAGAAAAAAACCTGCACGCCACAACTAGAGAGAAACCCGTGCGTCGCAACTAAGACCCGCCGCAGCCAAAAAAAAAAAAAAAAAAAAAGGCCGTGGTTTGGGATGCTATCTAGATGTTAGCATTTCCCAATTTTATTCATTAAGAAAATTGGGCTGTAAGTAACAATAACCAAAATAAACAGTGGTTTACATGATTAAGAAAATAACACTAATTATCCAACAGAACCGAAGTGTAGAGTCAGTGGTTCCAGTGTTGGGTCAACAGCTCCGGGATCCTTCTCCACCATCATTAAAGTATCAGCCTTTTGTTCTCAGGTTTGTGTCTTCATGGTTGCAAGTTGGCTGCTACAGTTTTACCATCATATCTTCCTATTGTCAAGTTCAGAGGCCTGCAGCTATGGGGTCAGAGTAGCTAAACAGCTCTCTTTTCTGTTTTAATCAGGGAGCAAAGTACTTCCCAAATGTTCTCTGGCAGATTTCCCTTCCTCTCTGTAGAATAGATTCATGTGAGTGGGATTCACTTTCCCATTTTGGGGAAGCCCACCCCTCCAGTTTAATAGGCTCCGTTAGGCTGCATGTCCTGTGTCCTGTTACTGAGGTTTAACTCTTACCTTCCTATTCACAGACTTTGGGAAAATGAGATTGTTATGGAAAATTTGGATTCTAAGTGTTAATAGATGTTTCTTCAGTCCCTGTATCCTGTGTTTGCATTGTTTTAATTTTGAATGAAGTGGAGAATGGTGATACTGTTATAGGCTGAACTTGATTTAGCCTATATCATCTATATTATGCTACTAAATCAAGCCAAATCATATGATTTCAATGAGCTTATGATATAATCTAATGATATAAAATAGGTTAATGATGACCAATGCCAAGACCTAATGATCTTTAAAATTTCAAGTGAAAATTTGCACTTTATTTCTGCCATGTTAAATGTGGCTTAATTTTTTTGCTGTGATTTTCAAATGTGGGTTAACTTTTTAAATTTGACTTTATAGTCTAGTGTTAGGGTGACGTTGACGAGTATAAATGAAAAAAAAAGGTGTCTTAATAAAACTAGGTATAGAGGAAGAAATTATTTCTGAGAAATGTCTAGTAAGAACCCTTCTTGCTGGGCCTTGGAAAAATAATAGCATTGCTATTATACTTATTGAGTGATAGGTCAATGGCCCATTAATATTATGTACCAGCCTTAAATTAGCCCAGTGAAATTCATAGGTGGTAGTAGGGCAGATGATGTCCAGTGGGTACCAGGATAGGAGAACTGGATGTTTACCTCTGTAGGACATGGTGAAAAGCAAGTAAAAATTTGGACCTGAAAGACAAAGTTAGAACGGGCATGTAAACACAAATTCTAGACAACATTTTAGGATCTCAGAGACAGTTATATAACAGAAGATAGATGACATCTATCTATCATCTATATTTTGGCTGCCAAAATATATGGGCAGATAAGGAAATGGAGTGATGTCATCTGTTTTCAGAACATCAGTATGATTCTGATGCAAAGACTGTGGGTGGATGAGGAAGTTGAGAGCTACCACTTAGTTCTCTGAGTAGGCACTCACATTCCTCAGGTTGTAAGGGAAAGGTTTTGTTCTACAAGTATACACTGAGATGAAATCTTAGAAAACTCAAAAGGAAAAGAAATCATGTCATCAAAGAAAAACAGTGGATGGGGCTTCCTTTTCTTCCCAACTCTTTGCTCCCATCTCCTCATTCTTTTCTGGTTTAAGTAGAAGAAACAAAATGGAGAGGTAAATAAAATTCTGGATCATCGTTTTCCTCGTTTTGAGAAGACTGAGAAAACACTTTTTCATAGGATGTTTGACAAAGATGTAATTCTATTGATCTCCTAATCAAGTAACTCAAAGTCACAAAATTAAGTAGCACAGATATCCTCTAACAAAATGGAATATTCCATAAGAAGCATTAAACATATAGAAATATATAACATGGAACAATAAATTAGATTTTCCTATTAAGGAAATATCTCTATTTACAAGAATTGGATGGCTGTCCTAGGTCTGATAATTTGTTATGGACTTGGTGAAATAAACGAAGATCTGATGGCTTCTGTTCAGAGGAAGCTTACAGTTTAGGAGGGGAGATAACATTCAATTAACAGGTCTGCACTAACCTGTTAAGTTAGAAAGACAAGTCCCAAATCCCTGAAACTCAGTTTCTTCATGTGTAGGCCTTGCTCTGAAAGGTTACTTTCAGATTGTAAATTACACTGTTCTTGAAGACAAGGAAATATGTTATCAAATATATTCATCTCTCAGCATCTTGGACTTATGTATGATGATCAATAACAGGATGAGCAGAAAGGCAAAAGTGACATATTATCTGAAAATTTCTGTTGCTAGAGGGAAGAGTGCAGGCTAGAATCATGGCTGCAGATTTTAAGAAGGTAGATTTTTATCTGCTTATCCATTGACAGGCATTTAGAGTGTTCCTATATCTTGACTATTACGAATAACGCTGCAGTGAACATGGCTGGGTGTATATCTCTTTGATACCCTGTTTTCATTTCCTTTGGGTATATACCCAGAGGTGGAATTGTTGGATCATATGCTAGAAGAAACTTTCATGGCTGCACCAATTTACGTTCCCGCTAACAAGGTATAAGAGTTCCTTTTCTCAACATCCTCACCAACATTTATCTCTTCTTGGTGAAAGGCATTCTAATGTGTGTTATACGTAGACAGTGGAATTTTACTCAGCTGTGAGAAAGAAGAAAATCTTGCCATATGCAACAACATGGGTGGAACTTGAGGACATATGCTTAGTAGATAAATCAGACAGCGAAAGATAAATACTGTATGGCATCACTTATATGTGGAATTAAAAACAAAACAACTAAGCTTGTAAAAACAGAAAGTAAAATGGTAGTTACCAGGGGCTGGAGGATGGAGGGATAGAAGAGAGATTAAGGGTCCAAACTTGCAATGAGTAATAAGTCCTAGAGATCTAATGTGCTGTATAGTAAGTATAGACAACACTATTGTATTATTATAATCATCAAACTTGCCAAGAGACTAGATCTTAATTATTCAAACCACAAAAAAGAAATTATAATTATGTGATGTGACAGAGGTGCTAACTATTGCTGCAATGACAATCATATTACAATATATACATGTATTAAATCAACATGCTGCATACCTTAAATTTACATGATGTTATATGTCAAATATATTTCAATAAAAAAGGTAAATTTTGATAGTGATAGAAAAATGTTAGTAAGGACTAAAGATAAGTCCTCAAAAATGAAATTTTGATAAATCACAAGCTAATTAGATGAGAAAGAAAAGGAAGAGACACTTGATGAAAGTGATTTAGCTGAATAAGTAATTTCTTTGAGGAATGCTGACAATGGTATGGGCACAATTTAAATGGAGAGGGAGCGTATAGACGGATGGCCTTGTGCTCTAATATATATGCTGAGAAGGACGTCATTAAGATAAGGACTCCATGGGAAGAGACTTGCATAATGTTAAAAACAATAAAACAAAATTTTAAAATATTTCTACCAGGGCTTCCCTGGTGGCTCAGTGGTTGAGAATCTGCCTGCCAATGCAGGGGACACGGGTTCGAGCCCTGGTCTGGGAGGATCCCACGTGCCGTGGAGCAACTAGGCCCGTGCACCACAACTACTGAGCCTGCGCGTCTGGAGCCTGTGCTCCGCGACAAGAGAGGCCGCGACAGTGAGAGGCCTGCGCACCGCGATGAAGAGTGGCCCCCGCTCGCCGCAGGTAGAGAAAGCCCTCGCACAGAAACGAAGACGCAACACAGCCATAAAGAAAGAAAGAAAGAAGCTTTCATTTAAAAAAAAAAAAAAAATTCCACCAAGCAAAGGGAAGAATAAAGACGAACGGGGCTCGAGATCAATCACATAATATGAACAATTGATGATGAGAAGCATCACTCTTCAACTCTTGTGTTGCCCAGTTCTCTCTGTTGTGGAGACTGATTGTCAAATTTTTACGGCCGGGAGTACCGATGGTAAGATGATTACAAAGCCCAAAATAGTTGAGAAGAAGCAGAGGACTCATTGCTGCTTTGTGTGGGTTCATTTCTTCTAACGGTCCCGTTTTATCCCCAAGCACACAGAGAAAATGCATGAAATTGGTGAACTGCTATCAGTTATTTTGGTGGAATAGAGGTAAACAAAAGGAGTTCCAGATTAGAGATGGACCAAAACTTTTATTGGATCAAATATATGTGTAAACGTTCCATAGAGATTGGGTGAAATATAGAATTACTAAAGATCATTTGCGAGTTTTCAAAAAAGAAGTCTAGATTTCCTATTTAAAATGGCAGTTTTAAGTAGTCCAAATTATACATTTCCTTCGCTTTAAAATTCTTAGTAAAATAACTAGAGGAATATGTTAAGAGACCTGATATCACATGTGGATAACATGCTGGACCCTAATGTAGCATGTTATCCACATGTGAGAGACTTTGAAACTATTATGTGGTACAAGAGAGTTCAGATTGGGAGAAAGATCGAACATAAATAATTTATTGATACAATGTGTGGCAGAAAAGTTCTCCTATAAAAACGCCCTAGAATAAACCTAACAATTTTCCCTGGGTGAGAGAGCGGATATGAGGGAATGTCGGGGAGCAGATAATTGGGCAGTTTCCCCTCCTACTAAGGTCTTTGGATACGTAACAGTTGACAGAGCCCACAGGTGCCAAAGCAACCTTGGCTCGGTAAAGCGGGGGCACTCATACTGGCTCAAAAGGTAAACTTCTGTGTTATGGCCACCTACAGCTTTAGCTCTTTTCCCAGACCAGTGCATCTGCAAATAGGTTGGTTTAAACTCTACACTTTCCCTTATCCTTTCATTTGGGCCTGCAGTATTGGATCAGAGACCACACAGTCCCAGAAAGTACACATTTCTTTTTTTTTTTTTTGGTATGAGACAAAAAGACAAAACCCTTAGTTCGTAAGATGAGCAGTGAAGAAAAAATGCTGAATGTGCAAAAATACTGAACATCTCAACCTTTGGGGAAATTTTAAGAAATTTGCTCTTTATGAGAGTGAAGAGGAAGTAGTAACAGGTTTAACTGTGGACGGTGGGGAGTATTTTTTCCTTTTTCACCTATGATAAACAGTTAAATTCTGGATAATTTACAAGTGGATTGGAAAGCAGGAGTGGCCAAAACTAAAACTGTTTTTTTCCTTTACTTGGTACCAGCTAGTGTCCATGTGGTCTTTAATGAAACTAGGCTCTTGTACTGGAAACACAGTTTTCAAGAGGTAAGTGCTGTAGAGATGGCATGTTGCCTAAACTTTTGGTTTGCTGGGTCAGCACTGTCACCCTTAAGGTCACATTGAACTATTCACTTACAGAATAGTTACTGAATAGTTGCTGAATAGTTACTGAAATTTCCTTAAAGGAACCACACGCATTCCGGTGAAAGGCAGCCCGGGATGCAGCACTGAAAACTCCCAGTTCTACGTGGCATCCAAAGCTCCACCAAGAGCAGATAGAAAGAAAATATTGAGGAGCATAAGTTTGGGGTTTTGTTTAAATTTCATTTCTCCTGTTCCTGTATCATCATTGCCTGTTAGGTTTATGGGCAGCAGGGAACTTGCTTAGTTCACAGGTCTTTCATTTGGGAGGAACCAAACTCCAGGATACGGTTAAGTCTCCTACATACGAACGAGTTCCATTCCGAGAGCACATTCATAAGTCCAATTTGTTTGTAAGTCCAACAAATTTAGCCTAGGTACCCAACTAATGCAATAGGCTATATAGTACTGTACTGTAATAGGTTTATAAAACTTTTCACACAAATAATACATAAAAAACAAACACAAAAAATAAAACATTTTTAATCTTACAGTACAGTACCTTGAAAAATACAGTAGTACCAGCTACATCACTGCTGCTTTTACTCTTGCTTCCAGACCTCCTGGGCTTGAAATAAAGATACCGTACCACTGTACTCTATACAGTACTGTACAGTAAAGTACAACCACTTGTAGAGGATGCACACATGTGACAGTGTATGTCAGACATGTGAACTAACTTATGTGATTGAACAGTTCTCAACTTGAAGATTCTTATCTAGGGGGACTTACTATACAAGGCAGAAACCTCATCTATGTCTGGTCCTGATTTGGAGAATGAGATCTAGGACCACAAGCCTGAACCTGATGCTGGGGCTCTTGGGAGCAGATAAACATGTTTTGCAAGTGTTACCAAACCAAACTTGGGTCCGCTTGCCTGTGTGCAGTAAAGCCAATCTACTTACAGTGGGTTGTGGTGAAGGGAAGTCCACATTTATTGCAGGCACCAAGCAAGGAGTCCAGGTAGCTAGTGCTCAAAAAGCCTGAACTCCCTGAAGGCCTTCAGGGAAAGGTTTGTAAAGACAGGGTGAGGGAGGGGGAGTGTGGGGTGTGTGATCAGCTCGTGGACATTCTTCTGATTGGTTGGTGGTGAGGTCATCAGGAGTCAGCATCATCAACCTTTTGGTTCCAACTGGTCTGGGGTCTCCGTGCTTGTGGGCAGCATACACTTAACTTCTCCCACCTTGTGGGGGTTTCAGTATCTGCAAAACAGCTCAAAGGACATGGCTCAGAATATTATCTATAGCCCTTGAGGAGGAACTAAAGGTCCTTGACTTTGTTTAATGGCTAAAGTATTAGTATTTTGTCTTGCTTGACTGTTATCTTTCTTTCTGCATTTTTCTCCTCTGATTAAATTTATTCTTTGATTAAAGTTTTTCTACAGACACAAGGCAGGCAGAGGACATGGGTTGGGGAGGGTCTATTCTGGGAGGGCCTCATAGTGTCCTGCTCCGTTACACAAGTAGGGAGAATGCAGTTTGTGGCCAAAGAGCAGACTATTGCAGATTAAAGATAACTGGACATTCTGTGGTATTCCTCTCATTAAAATACGACGTCTGTTTCCCCTCCCCTTGATCTGGGCTGGGCTGGGCTGGTGTTACCAGTAATCTACGGTAGAAGTGATAATCTGTTGGTTCCAGGCCAGGCTTTGAGAGGACTGGAAGTTTCTACTTTCTTCCTCTTGGGGCCCTGAGCAGCCATGTAAGAAATCTGACTCTTCTGCTGGAGGGACCGTGTGGAGAGGCCCTGAGACCACATGGAGAGGAAGAGCCTAGCTGAGTCCCGCCTTCCGGCTGTCTTTGCCCAAACAACACTGCAGTCCTGGAAGGATGCACATGAAGATGGGAGTGGAATGAGGCTGCCATGGACTGAATATGTGTGTCCTCCCCAAATTCATGTGTTGGAGCTGTAATCTTCAATGTGATGATATTAGGACGTGGGACCTTTGAGAGGTTATTAGGCCTTGAGGGTGGAGCCCTCATGAAAAGGATTAGTGTCTTATAAGATGGGACATGGGACTGATGATGTAAGGATACAGTAAAAAGGAAGTTGTCTGCACACCAGGAAGAGGGCCTTCACCAGACAGAACCTGCTGGCACGATGATCGTGGTCTTCCCAGCTTCCAGAACTATGAGAAATACATTTTTATTTAAATCATCCAGTCTGTGGTATTTCACTGCAGCAGCCCAAACTGACTAAGACAAAGGCTCTACAAGATTTCTCACTTTAACTCCGCCATAGCCATGGCCCTGTTGGAGCACAAACATAATGGTTAAACCTATGCGTTCAGAAAATAAACTGGAGGAACATTGGTGGTATTCCTATTCTGATTTTTCTGAGGCAAGGTTTTCCTTGAAATCCCTTAGGTTTTCTTAACTTCACACTCGAAATGTCGGGGGTGGGGGAGGACTAGATTTTCATGGTTCAGCCCCTTGTATGCTCTTCATTTTGTATGACAGCTGCCTATAGGATGCATACAATTTGGTGTGCTTCTCTGTGCCTTAAGTGGGGAGGACTGAGTTTGTGTCTCTGGTTGAGAATTCTAATTCTGGGCTCTGGGCTGAAACCTATTGCTGATAACATAAATGAGCCGCACCCTCCCTTTCAGTTTTCATTGGTAACAAAACTGATGTTTTGATCTTTAAATGCTTTTTCTATGTGTGTCTCTCAATTGGCTGCAAACTCTTGATGAGAGAAACGGTGTTACTTATTGGTTCCTTGAAACCCAAGTATCTAGATGCTTTTGTTAGGGCCCACCTCGTAACTCTGTAAGTGTAGATAAACAAGAGCACTCCATGAGAAACATGGCGTTGAGAAAAAGATGTAGATGTTTCATTTCATCTCAGTCATGTTCCCTGAGCAATGCTGATGCAATTGTAGCCTATTGGTAGAAGTATATTATCTAGAAAATGATTTTTGTGCCAGTCAGTTCACTGTAGACCTATTTTTGCTAAACTCTTCAGTGATAAACTCAAGAGATGATTGGTTAAACTAAAACTGGTTTGAAAGAAAGTGACTTGGATAATGACAAGATAAAACCTTTGGCCGTTGAAAATATATTTGAAGAAGTTAGAGATGCTTGGCTTTGAGAAGGGTAGATTTATGGGAATTTGAGAATTTTCTTCTGATCCTGCGCATTCATCACACGGAAGAAAAACGAGCCTTGTGTGAGCAGCTCCTGACTATTTTGCAAGTTTCAAGGAAGCAGATCTGGCTCCAATTTATTGTTTTCCATCACATGAGAAGGGTATCCTTGGGAGATGGTAAAAAACCTCCAGAGGTTTTTAAGCAGTGATTGAGCAAATGTTCGTAAGTGATGTTTTAGAGGACACTCACGTACCAGATAGCAACTAGGATATCTCTAAAATTTCTTCTAACCTTGACGTTTTAATCTCTTAATTCTGTGATTTAGATTATGCGATACAATCTAGAGTGCTGTGGAAAGGTGGGCATAGTACATAAAAGATAGTGGGCATTGCTCACTGAAGTCACCCGAAATATCCCAGACAGAGGCCTCATAGTCTAGTATGATCTTCGGCATCCACCCCCATATAAGCCTCAGCTCTGCATAGCACAAAGATGATTTTATCATTCTGCCAGTGTTGATCAGACTCAGGAAAGCTTACACACTCTAATGATGTTTACTTGAGGCTGCTGTGTGAAACCAGAATGCCAATTTATTCATTTACAATGAGAAATAAACCTGCTAATGGAATATATATTCAGTTACTCTGGCTAACACATCTCTTTGTATGAACATTATATTGGAAGCCAAATTAAAATCAGACCGTTGTTTGATGAACATGGGATCAGAACAACCTGGGATAACTCTAGGAATTTGATGTTTGATGATGTCAAGCCATCAGAGCTTGATGCATCCTTCTCTGCAGTAGGGGTGTACACTGCCATCTGGATATAGCAGGTCTTCTTGTATTATTATCCTTTCCTTTGGTTTGCATTTACTGGAACTGTCTGTGCTTCTCATTCAGCTGTAATTTTTCCTAGGCTTCCTGGAATGAGCCGTTAACTTCTCTTAGTGGTTAAGAATACAGGCTGTGTGAGTTCTAATTTAGGTTCTAACGCCACTGAGGTTTCTTGGGCAACTTGCTTAACCTCTCCACGGATGTTGCCACATCTATAAAAAGCATAATAATAGTGCCTACCTCTAGTATTGTTATAATGATTTAGTGAGTGAATGTGTCTAAACGAGCTTTGAATAATGCCTGGCAGACATTAAGAACTCAAATATTAGTTATTATTTTTGCTAAAATAGCCACAGTTAAGTGACTTTGTTCTGTGAGACCCTGGTTTTATTTAGGTTTATTTTGATAAAAATATTTCATTTTCTTGGTTGATATTTTGATTTCATTTCACATGATAAAGTTACTGGCTTTATGTCAGTGTTCTTGGAGGGTATTTCACTATTTCCCTGCCCACCCACACCTATACCAACACCAAGTATGCAGGTAGAGAAAGAAAAAAAATGTAACTGTAGGCTATGATTAGTCAAGGGAAAGTTCAAGATCAAATAAGTGTTGGGGGTGGGATCATGATGGCCAAGTAGGAAGATCCTGAGCTCACCTACTCCCATGAACACAGCAAAACTACAATTGCACAGAGAATAACTCTCTCTGAGAATGACCTGAAGACTAGCAGAATGGCTCTTATACAACTAAGGATATAAACAAAAAAACACATTGAAACAGGTAGGAGGAGTGGAGACACAGTCTAGTCAGGACCCACACACCTGGTGCAGAGACACACAAGCAGGAGGGGATATCACATATATGGAAGGTCTTCCCTAAGGACAGAGGGATTTGAGCTCCACATCAGGCACCCCAGGCCTGGGGACCTGCTCTGGAAGGATGATCCCCCATAATGTCTGGCTTTTTAAACAAGGGGGGCTTCTGTCCAGGAGTGCTGGAGGGCAGTAGGAAACTGAAACTCTGCTCTGAAAGGGCACTTGCACTAACTCGCTTGCTCTGTGTCCCAGTGTAGAGGCAATAGCTTGAAAAGCTATATGTGAAGGAGATTCATTGTCTAAGTTTAGGGCGAATACCAAAGGGACAGGGATCTGTTGGAACTTTCTTAAGGCACTGAAGCACTAGTGGGCACCATTTAAAATAAATTTCCTTCCACCCAGCTCTCCAGGAGCAGGCAGATGCCATTTCTAACATTTGCCATCTCCTTGCTAGCACGGTTCACCCTGCCCTGGCATTTGCTGCGGACCTGCCCAACCCAACACACTTGCCTTGGCTGGCCGTCCTCCAAAGTGGCTCCTGTCCCACCACACCCAATGGGTGGCCTCAGTTTGGACTGGCACCTCCACAAAGTGTCTTCTGCACTGGACCCCACATGTCCACCAGGGTGCCTGCAGCAGTCATAGCTGTGCCTCACAGACAGCTGGACCAGGAGCCAGCCCCATCCGCCAGTAGGCCCACAGCAACCACAGCACCACCACAAGAGGAGGGCACATGCAGTCCACACAGGGGATACCTCTGAAGCTCCTGGCTCTGGTAACAAGGGGGAGATTGTTTTTCTGAGCCCCACAGAAGATCTACAAAAGGCCACTCCTTTAAGACCAGGAGATGTAGCTGAACTACCTAAGACATAGAAACAAACAGAGAATTAGGAAAATGAGAAGACAAAAGGATAAGTTCCAAACAAAAGAACAAGATGAAACCTCAGTAAAAGTCCTAAACAAACAGAGATAAGTCATCTATCCCATAAAGAGTTCAAAGTAAAGGTCCTAAAGATGCTCACTGAACTAGGTAGAAAAATGGATGAACACAATGAGATCTTGAACAAAGAGGTAGAAAACATTAAAAAGAACCAATCAGAGCTGAAGAATACAATAACTGAAATAAAAGTGCACTAGGTAGAATCAACAGCAGCTTAGATGATGCAGAAAAATGGATCTGCAATCTGGAAGACAGGGTAGTGGGGAAATCACCCAATAAGAACAGCAAAAAGAAAAAAGAATTTTAAAAAATGAGGTTAGTTTAAGGAACCTCTGGGACAACATCAATCATACTAATATTTGCATTATAAGAGTCCCAGAATGAGAAAAGAGAGAAAAGGGCAGAAAACTTATTTGAAGAAATAATGGCTGAAAACTTCCTTAATCTGGTGAAGGAAACAGACATCCAAATCCAGGAAGCATGGAGAGTCTCAAACAAGATGAACCAAAGAGACCCACACCAAGACACATTATAATTAAAATGTCAAAATTTAAAGACAGAATCTTAAAGGCAGCAAGAGGAAAACAACTAGTTATGTATCAGCTGATTTTTTAGCAGAAAATTTACAGGCCAGAAGGGAGTGGCACATAAATTCAAAGTGCTGAAAGGAAAAACTTCCAACCAAGAATACTCTACCTGGTAAGGTTATCATTCAAAACTGAAGGAGGGATAGATTTTCCTAGACAAGCAAAAGCTAAAGGAATTAATAGCCACTAAAATGGCCTTACAAGAAATGTTAAACAGACTTTAAAATATCTACACTAACCAAACCTATATACAGATTCAGTGCAATCCCTATCAAAATACCCACAGTATTTTAAACAGAACTGGAACAAATAATCCCCAAATTTGTATGGAACAACAAGAGGCCTAAGTAGCGAAAGCAATCTTAAGAAGGATGAACAAAGCTAACTATATCACACTATCTGATTTCAAACTGTGTTACAAAGCTATAGTAATGAAAACTGTATGGTACTGGCACAAAAACAGACACATGTATCAATGGAACAGAATAAGAGCCCACACTTATATATCAGTTAATTTAGGACAAAGGAGCAGTGGGGAAAAGAAAGTCTCTTCAATAAATGGTATTGGGAAAACTCTGGACAGCTATATGCAAAAAAAATGAAACTGGACTACTTTCTTACACCATATACAAAAATAAATTCATAATGGATAGGTTAAAGCCTTAAATGTCAGACCTGAAACTGTAAAACTTCTAGAAGAAAACATAGGCAGTATGCTCTTTGACCTCAGTCTTAGCAATATTTTTCTGGATCTGTCCCCTCATGCAAGGGCAACAAAAGCAAAAATAAACAAATGGGACTACATCAAACTAAAAAGCTTTTGCACAGTAAAGGAAACCATCAACAAAATGAAAAGGGGAGAAGATATTTGCCAATGATATATCTGATAAGGGGTTAATATCCAAAATATATAAAGAACTCACACAACTCAAAAAGCAAATGATCTGATTTAAAAATGGGCAGGGAACAGAATAGTCATTTTTCTAAGGAAGGCATATAGATGTTCAACAGACACATGAAAAGATGCATCACTAATTATCAGGGAAATGCAAATCAAAACCACAATGAGATGTCACCTCACCCCTGTCAGAATGGCTATTATAAAAAAGACCAAAAAAAAGTGTTGGGGAGGGTGTGGAGAAAAGGGAACCCTCATGCACTGTTGGTGGGAGTGTAAATTGGTGCAGCCACTGTGGAGAACAGTGTGGAGGCTCCTCAAAAAGTGAAAAATAGTACTACTCTCCAATATAGCAATTCCACTTCCAGGTACTTATCCAAAGAAAATGAAAGCACTAATTCAGAAAGATACATGAACTCCTATGTTCATTGCATTGTTATCTACAATGGCCAAGATGTGGAGGCAACCCAAGTGTCCACTGATGGAGGAATAGATAAAGAAGATGTGGTGCGTGTATGTATGTATGTACGTATATAGTGGAATATTACTTAACCATAAGAAAGATTTAAATCTTGCCATTTGCAACAACGTGGATGGACCTAAAGACTGTCATGCTGAGTGAAATAAGTCATACAGAGAAAGACAAATACTGTATGATTTCACTTATATGTGAAATCTTTAAAAATCCAAAAAGCAACAATGAAAAAACAAGTGAACAAAAGTAAACAGATTCATAGATATAGAGAACAAATTAATAGTCACCGTGGTGTGGGAGGGTGGTCTGGTTGGGTGAAAAAGGTGAAGGAAATGAACAGGTACAAACTTCCAGTTATGTAATAAATGTCACAGTGATGTATAGCAAAGGGAACATAGTCAATAATACTGTAATAACTTTGTGTGGTGGCAGATGGTTACTAGACTTAAAGTCCAGATCGATTTGTAATGTAAGTAAACGTTGAATCACTATGTTATACACCTGAAACTCATATAATATTGTAGGTTAACTATATTTCAAAAAATATTAAATGAGTGTTAAATATATGGTAAAATTGGAAAGTGCCAAACAAATCATATAAAGTTCATTGAACATTTTTTAGATATTTTGAATATAAGAAAAGATTATATTTTATGACACTGAATTTTTCTCTGAACACTAATGCTATACCTGGAAATATTTTACTTTGAAAGTGAGCTCCTTTTGGTAATCATTTCTCATTTTAGCTCAATGGAGTAAAAAAAAATCAAGTTAAACAAAATCCAATGGAGAGTTTCTGTCACCAGATTATTTAATGTTATACCTGATAGGTGAGGTACTTCCCTTGCCCACTTGTTTACCTTTTTAACCTTATGAGTATTATGCTTCCATCTGATGATGATATGGCTCGTTATCTACTATTATATGTATAATAAATTGCCATAAGCTGGGTGGCTTAAAACAACAGAAATTTATTCTCTCACAGTTCAGGAGGCCAAAATTCTGAAATCAAGTTGTCAGCCAAGTTGGTTCTTCTGGAGACTCTGTGGGACAAACCACCCCATTTGGCTCTACTAGCTTCTCTTGACTCCTGGAAATCCTTGGCATTCCTTGGCAGGTAGCTGTGTCACTCATGATTCTCAAAATTTATCTAGCCGCTGCCTTTATCCCATTCTACATTCATTTCCACATTTTTGGTACTTGTTACCAAGCATTCTACTTCCTGGTATCAAAATCTGTATTAGTTTCCCAGGCTATCATTACAAATTACTACAAACTAGATGGCTTAAATAACAAAAAGCTATTCTCTCACAAGAGAGAAGTAGTCTGAAGGGGGGTAGTCAAATTGAGGAGCTAGCAGGGTTGGATTCTTCTGGAGGCTCAGAGAAAGAAACAGTCCCGTGCCTCTGAGTTTACGGTGGTTGCTGGCAATCCTTGGTGTTACTTGGCTTGTAGATGAATCATCCTTATCCCTGTCTCCATCTTCGCATCACCTTCTTCTCTGCGTCTCTCCGTGTGTTTCTCTTTATCTTTTCCTTTCATAAGGACATCGGCCATTGGACTCAGGCCCACCTTACATCCACGATGAGTTCATCTCAAGATCCCTAATTAATTATGACTGCGAAAAACCTATTTCCCAGTAAGGAAATGTATTTATATTTTTGCTGGAAAGTAAAATAATATTTCATTAGGTTCCAGGGGTTCCAGGAGGTTTCAGGCGTACATGAATTTTGGGGAGACACTATTCAACTCACTGCAGCTTCCACTGTACAGACAGGAAAGGAGGAAAGATGAGTGCCCACGGGAGTAGGTGTGTTGGTAGGACGTTTTATTGTGATGATTTCTATATTTTGTGTGTGTGTGTGTGTGTGAAGCAGGTTCATCAGCTAAGCCTGAGAAGCATGTAATTTCAATGTGGTTAACATACACCTTGAAAGGACTGGTCTGGAGAGTGACAAAATGTATTAGAATCGAGGTTTGGTCATGAATTTACCCAGGCCTCCATCTGCTACTACGACCTCTAACTGCAGATCCCGTGGAATGGCCTTCAGGTGATCCCAGTGCAAGTTACATCTTCCGATTTTCTGTTTGAATGTCAGCCCATAATGGAGCCACACGGTTACTGGTGTTCCATAAAATTTCCTATCAAAATTCATATGTCTGTGCCCTTGGTCTTTTTTTTTTCAAATTGAAATTTTCTTTCCTTCCTTCTCTCTTTATTGACAGTCTATCCAAGAAGATCCCTCATGTGTAGTTATCTCAGAAAAGCTGTTTTAAAATTATTTGCTCCATTTTTGTATTTCCACAGGATTCCTTTATATTCAGTTGATTTCATTCTTACCTCTGTTAGAGTTAGGTGTAGTCTACATGTCTGTCATGCCAGCCAGACTGTAAGATCTAGTCAGTGAAGGAATTGGTCATATAGAGTTTTGGATCTCTCTTGAATCTAGTACATTGCATTGCACAGAGTAGACACTTGATAAATGTTTTTAGAATTGAGTTGGTGACAGCTTGCTGTCATATTTATGTTTTACAGTTCATATGGGAAGATAAACCTACTGACAAAGACTTGTTATGGTTGGTTGCTTTTCTAGTGAAGAAGATATATTAAAAGCAAACTATATCTTCTCTTTTGCCAATAATTTCTTGGTCATATGGCTGGCCAGGTTTAATAGTACAAACCAAGAGCCTTGAAACAGAGTAAAACAAACTAGCTTATATAAGAATTTCATTTGTGGCTTAGGACTATTGTAATAATCTTGCCAAGAGATTTAACTTGTTGCTAGCAATATGGTCTCCAAAGATTGGCATTGTTTATTATTAGCAGTACATTGCTTATTGTATTTTTTCTAAATAATATCTTAATGAAAAGCTTCATTTTCTTTTAACTTAAGCTGTATCCATACACTTTAAATCATTTACTGAATGTCCCCTTTGTACCCAGTGCTTTGCTATACACCGAGGGGAGTCTAGGAGTGAGGGCAGTCATGGATCCTGCCCCTAAGTTCATGGTCTTAAATACAGAGGATGACAAAGAATGATACCAGGGAGTTTATGTATGTGCGAAAGATATAAAGAGATTTTTTTCATGATGAACATAATACTCAAAAACATTTTAATCATCTTAATTCATTAAGATGTGCCCTATATGTTATTATTCTTAAAAGGCAGGTATGGTTTCTGTTTGCACTGGCCTAACCATCACTGTTGCTACTATATATGCCATCTCCAGATGGTTTTAGTTTTCTAGAAAACTAAGTATATTGATAAAGATACTTATATTTGCTTAAAAGTAAAAAAATATATTTTTCATTTGGAATTTACTGAAAAAAAAATGCTCAATTAAAAAAACTTATAGAGAGCTAAGGAAAATGCTAAGAAAAACAATCATTCATATTATAGGCCAACTTAATCTATGTAAGAGTTTAAAATCAATTTAAAAACTATTTAGAAACCTAAATTTTATCCCATAAATGAATGTGAAAACTTTAAAAATAGACTGCTTTTTGGGAAGTAGATACGTTTAGATATTAATGTCTAATGGCTAACAAATAAGGATATAAAATTGTATTAAAAGCATTCTTTTGAGACTTGAATTATGGAAAACAAAGAAAATAGTAAGTTTAAATAATATTTAATAATTTTGGTAGTATTTTCTTGAAAATAATAAAAAGTAATTTCTAGCTTATAATTTGTTCATTCACAAATGTCTACTCGGGGCCAGGAAAGGTCCTGGTCTCAAGAATTTAATGGTGAAGGGCCCTAGAAATTCCCTACTTCTTGAGAACCTGCATTCTAGTGTCAGGAGATGGTGTAATTACAGATTACATAAATGCTTTCAATAAAATAAATATGATTATGTGGTGAATGTAATGAGGAGGCCTAATCTGGTAAGATGGTCATTTAGCAGTAAGCTAAGAGCTGAAGGCTGAGAAAGAGCTCCCTCTGCTTCACATGTTATGGTTTATTATGTTAGATCCAGAAATGCTCATGCAAAAATGTATTTATGTTTTTATTAGAAAGTTGAAATCACATTTCATTATATACCTAGCTTTCCTTGGTATGAACACAATTTTTTTCAAATGAATCATATGCTTAATAAGGTGAAAAATATGCATTTTAAGATGAAGAGTAATTTGCATTAAAAAATGAAGCTTGTAAAGTTCAATTGCCTATAATCTCACTAAGCCATTCTAAAGTGTACTTTTATTGAGTTTTGATGTGTTACAGCATGACTGCATAAAGAAGTACATTCTCAATGGGGAAAAAAGCAAGGTTTTAAAAAATACACTGGAAAGATGCTTTATTTAAATGTAATGACAATACAAAGAAGGTTAAAGCTTGAATTTGGAAAGGAATATCCATTGGGAATATTAGATTTTCCCATAATGATGCATTTTTTTTCATATTGTGCACTTCTGAATATAGCATTGGGCCAACATTATGCATCATGATTTCTAGTTTCTACTGTGTTATTCAGTCTCTATATCACAATAGAGTTATTTTTAAAAATGAGAAAACAATTACGGTAGCTCTGATGGGGTTTCTGAGAAAATATCTGCTCAGTATTTCTCATTGAGAAATTTCATAATATAACTTCTGTACAAGATGGTTAAATAAAGCCTGCGTAATGATAATACCACTAGACAGGTAGACTGTTTACATCACCATACATCAGATTGATGTTTATTGCATTGATGTCTCCTTCGAGGGCTATTTAAAAAATTTGAAAATTATTAGGGAAATAGAGTCTCATGGTTTTTGAGCACATAGTTGTTTAGTTGCTTTTATTTTAGCACATATGTAATGAGTGTCTGCTGTGTTCAAGGTACCTTTGTACAGTGTTTCAAGTCAGTGTATTATTTGTTATATCATTTAATCCCCAGAACAAATGTGTAAGGTAGGTAAATACTCACACTTCATACTCATTTCGCTACACCACTAGATTCTGCTAATCTCTCCAAGCTTGTATTTGTGCATCGTCCTTTTTTAATACAAGGATTTAAAAGAGAAACAGCACTCTTTGAATTCTCTTAATTTCTTACATTGCTTCTGAAGGCATGCCTCTGAATTCTTCCTCCTTAATGTGATTTGGATGCATTTTTTAACCTCTCAAGTAAATATTCTCATCTTTAAAATATGGATGCTCATCTCTCTGTATGAGTTTTACTAAAGTTTATTACAAAGAATACATAAAACAATGTGTATAGCACAATAATGACAATGTTGATCGTAAAGAATAAGTAAAATAATATATGCAAAACAGTGATTACAACAGCCAACACATAGTAGTTTGTAATTTCCATTTTCTGATGATGACACTGATGGTATGGAAAGCCACGTCATGTGATGGCATCGTAAACTCTTCCCACTGACTCGGTCTCTCTGCACACCATTTGAAATGGCTTTGGGATTTGCCTCTTCCTCTCTGTTACCACAGTTGAGTGCAAAGTGCTATGGAAAGTTTAGGAATGATAACGATGAAGAGCATTATTTTTGCTTAAGTACCCAGATGCTTTTAACATACTCACCTGTACCCTACCACCTGACTCCTAGACCGTATCTTTGGAGAACTCTTCTATTCAAAGCCGTCTGAAATCAGCATAAGCAATTGTGACTCAAACAGTGTTTTTCTGACAATGGTCTTTGAAAATGAAATGAATAACCGTGAGATCAGCTTATAAAATGAAGCACCTCTTGCCTCCGTGGCATATCTTCAATTGAACTCTAAATAAATTACAAATATATAAGATTCACAAACGTTTTCAAAAGGTTAGAAAAGTAAAATAGTTATATTCAAGAACACTGTTATTAAGGCAATACCACTTAATCTGAATCCATAAATCGGGTTTAAAAAAATACACTTAAAATAGCATTTACAAGATAGAGGAGTTTTTCTTGAGAAGAGAACAGAATATATCTGGCTGTTGACAGATGGGAAAAAATTATTTGCAAATAAAGTATGCCTTCACAATGGATTGTGGGTATTTGGTGATTTAAGAAGTACTGAAAGGCCAATCCATGTATCTTGAGCTGAGCTATCTGTATTAGGCCACCTGTATAGATGGCCACTAGCCACAGGTGACTGTGAAGCACTTGGAATATTCTAATGCACGCTGAGATGTGCTATGAGTATGAAAACCACTGGATTTTGAAGAATTTAGTTTTATAAAAATAATACAAAATATCTAATTTATAGTGTTTTATATGACTGCATGATGAAATAACAATTCAAATATATTGAGTTAAATTACATATTATTAAAATTAATATCACCTATTTATATTTTCTTTTTATTGTAGATACTAGGACATTTTAAATCACATCTGTGGCTGGCATGGTGTTTCTATTGGACAGTGCTGGTTTAGAATCTCGTAATTGTATTTGCTACTAACAAGCTCTTTGTCACGGTCTCAGCATCCTAAGTGTTCAGGTCTAATTGATTTCTAAGGTTCTTTCACTTCCTGAATGTTCCATGGTTCAATTGTAAGTCTGGTTTCACACCCTTAGGGAAGTACAGTCCTTACATAACCCATGTTTTACTCCACTTGTCTGTTTTCTTGTCCTAGAGTAGTTTGCCTATATGGAGAACATTTTGGTAAAGATATTTTCCAAACTGATGTATTTTAAGAGAATATTTCTCTTGTGTCTAAAACAACTTGCATAGATTAATAAAAAGCTATTAGTATTATTTCTGTGTTTTGGAACTGTTGTACCATGCCAAATGTAAAATCTCTAACTTAATCTTATTATTCACAGCACAGGATTAATGTCAGGTACTGCTTGTAATGACAGTCAAATATTACCAAAAACTATTTTATTAAACCTGTCTTTTGTATTTGATATTTGAGTCATTAATAAGAAATATTAGTTTCTTTGAAGGCCATAGTAAAATTAACCTGTGAGGTAATTGTCTTAGGAGGTTTTCTTTCAATTCCCAATAGATTTTAGTTAATAAAGATCTGTGATTAAGACATTCATTGAATGTTTAGTAGTTGTGTAATGGGGAAAAAAACCATCTACAGATTATATTACCCTCTGGCTCTGAAATTCAAAGACACCTAATGGATTTCTTAAGTGGATAATAATAAAAAGAATAGTGCATGGATTAAGCGCATGCCTATTGCATAATGTGAATCCCACTGCTTACTCAATGTCATTATTCAAAGGAAAAAATTCGAGAAGATAAATTGAAACAATTAGATGAACGAAAGTATTTGGAAGAAAAATGTTTCCGTTAAGTTCCCTTCTAACCCTACGTTTTTACTTATTTCCTATTCTTTCACTTTTCAGTAAAAAATGAATGAATGTGATCCCTCAAACATCTATTGATCATCCGGGATGTCAGCACATGTACACTGGAATCATATGCATCAAACATGGTCTAATTTGGGGCTTCAAAACGCTATGGTGTATGCATGCTCTCATCTTAGGAAAATACCTTTCTCTATTAAGTTGCGAGGTGTTAGGTTAGATTCTCTAAGAGGAAGCAGACTGAGACAGAGCTCAGTGTGAAGGATGCGTTAGGGAGCGCCCTGGAGACACAGCCCTGGGGAAGAGAGGGAAGAACGCTGAGTGTGACAGAGCGGGGAGCTGAGCTGCAGTGCAGTCCAGACAGGCTTCTCAGCTGACTCCTTGGGATCAAGGCTGAAGTGGTCAGACCACTTCATCAAATACTTACTCAATGTGGGCTGCCCTGGAAGGGGTGTGACCCTGGGTGAGGTGGCTCTGTGTTGCCGAGGATGTCCCTTAATCGTTCCGGAGCCTCACCTGAGCAGTTAGACATGATTGGAGAAAGACACACACACACACCCCTATGCTGACTTTTGTCACCTTGAATCCGTGACTGTGAACCTCAAGGGAGCCCTCAGTGCTACCTGGCAATCCTATTATACTGTATTCCCCTAATGACTTCACTTTGCTACTGTCCAGATGACTAATTCCAGTGATGTGCTGAGACATGTTTAAATACTAGCTTTCCAGTGGCGGGAGTGGGGTGGCAACCTTGATTTGTAACATTTGCTGATTTCTGTGCTGCAAATAGGCTGATTTCAAGTTTCCAGCAGGACATCACTGAAAGCAGAGTTGGGAAGGGATGTGGACACTCAGCTCTCTGGGGCTCCAAGGAGCGAGTGCCACCACACTGAGTATATTCTCCTCACGCCTGCAACGATCTCTCCTTTCTTCACTTTCAGATGATGACCTGCCTTCTTTCTTCACTGAGACATTAGAAGCAATTTGAAGAAAACATCCATATCCTCACACTACCGAATCCACCAACTCACCTCCTCCTGCATCTGCCCCCCACTCCCAGCTTCCCTCCTGCTGCCAGGAGGGAACTGTCCTTCCTTGTGGCCAAAGCTAAACCCTCCATCTGTGCTTCAGTTTCCACCCAGTCTCTTCTAGTCAGTGACTTTGATCCTGCAGTGTTCCCTCCACAACCCTGCATCATTATTGCTTTCCTCTTCACAGGATCATTCTCATCAGCATACGTACATGATGTAATCCACCACTGAAAAATAATACTCCTTACCCAACACTCCCTACAGCTTAACTTACCGTTTCTCTCTCTCACAGAGCAAAACATAAGCGTTAGCTTATCTACTGTCTCTAGTTTTTCTATTTGCAATTTGTTTTGAAACGACTATGATCAGAGGTCGGCTGTCAACTTCTATTTTTTTAATTTTTATTTTATCTCAGATTATAGTTGATTTACCATGTGTACAGTAAAATGATTCAGTTATACATATATCTATTCTTTTTCAAATTCTTTCCCCATTTAGGTTACTAGAGAATATTGAGCAGAGTTCCCTGTGCTATACAGTAGGTCTTTGTTGGTTATTTATTTTAAGTATAGTAGTGTGTATATGTCAATCCCAAACTCCTAATGTATCCCTCCCTCCCACCTTTCCCCTTTGGTAACCATAGTTTTGTTTTCTATGTCTGTGAGTCTGTTTCTGTTTTGTAAATAAGTTCAATTGTATCTTTCTTTCTTTCTTTCTTTTTTTTTTTTTTTTAAGATTCCACATATCAAACTCTCACTTCTTGAAATGACTCTTTACCAGTTCGCCAGTGTCCTCCATATTGCCAAAGCTGGTGGTCAATTCTCAGTTCTCTTGCAACGCAGTCTTTCCACATTGATCTTTGAACAGCTGGTCACCTCTCCCTTCTTAACTAGATTGATCCCTGCAGGAGCCTTCTAACTGTCTGCTCCCTCCTGCCTTCCATGGTCTTCTGTACTCCCTCCTCCAGACAGCAGCCTGAGCGGTATCTTTAAAACATGTCATGCCGTATTTTTCCCTTACTCAGTGTTCTAAGAACATAAATGTTGGTATGGTATCGTAAACCCATGGCCGTTGCTGGAGTCTCCATGAGAAGGGCAAGGCAGGGCAGGGTAAACAGCTCAGGATTTGCTAGTTTGAGTCATTCGGCGTGCTCTAAGCTGTAGGGGTGGTCCTTCCTTGTCTGGTCCTTGGACTGAAGACTGGTGTCTGGACCTCATTCACTTATAGAGGGTAACAGAGGCCACGGGAAGGGATGAATTGCCCAGGAGAGTGTAAAGTGAGGAAAAAATACAGGAAAGTACCGTGGGGAACACTGACATTTAAGGAATGGTTTAAGGAAGAGAAATGCATAAAGGAGTCTTAGGAAAAGCTAGAGAAGTAGCAAAAAGGAGAAAATGTGAACTTACAGAAGTTAAGGAAGGGAAGGATTTTCAGAAACCAAATGAACGGCCACAGTATATCAATATTGCAGAGGTCCATGAGATAAGAGCCGAAATAGATTCCTGTAGTTTGAACAACAGACTTAGGTTCTTGGTGGGTACAGTGTGAGTGCAGTGGTGGGAAACGAGACCACAGTTCAACGAACTAGAGATTGTCACACTGAGTTAAGGAGGTCAGACAGAGAAAGACAGATACCATACGATGTCGCTTATATGTAGAATCTAAAAAAATGGTACAAATGAACTTATTTACAAAACAGAAATAGAGTCACGGATGTAGAAAACAAACTTATGGTTACCAAGGGGGAAAGAAGAGGGGAGGGATAAATTGGGAGATTGGGATTGACACGTACGTACTACTATATGTAAACTAGATAACTAATAAGGACCTACTATATGGCACAGGGAACTCTACTCAGTACTCTGTAATGACCTATATGGGAAAATAATCTGAAAAAATGTGGATGTATGTATATGTATAAATGATTCACTTTTGAATCACCTGAAACTAACACAACATTGTAAATCAACTATACTCCAATAAAAATTAATTAAAAATAAAAGTAGAAACCATGAGGAAAGTAATTCTTTTAAGTTTAACCATGATGGCTAAAGAGAAAGAGGGCAAATATTTTAAGGGAGATGTAATTTTAAGGGATAGCTTATTTATTTTAAGATTGAGAGACAAATACATTTAGATGCTGACGGCATGGAGATGGTAGAAAGTGAGAGGCTGAAAATATTAAAAACAAAAATAATGAATGAAGGCTTGAAGAGTCAGTAAGAAATAAGACAGAGCAAGAGTGGAGGAATAAACCTCAGTGTTCCTGATATTCAGGGTCCAAGCCATGCACCTTACATCGTGCTGGGTTTCATTAGAATAAGCTTGGAGAGGCAGCCATCAATGCTATTGGGAAGTCAGTCTCAGCCATTTTGTAAACTCACTCTAGCAGTTCCCAGAGTCCCAGATGCTGTTCTGAAAAGAGGAATCCCCCAAATCCCCACCTCTTGAGAAGGGAGGAAGCCTGGCCCTTCAGTCTCTTTTCACGTCAACTTCCTTTTCACACTTATCCTAGATTATTTGCCTGAACCAGAAATTAGCCATTTCCTCACAGTTCCTCAAAAGCTCCTATTTTAGTCTCCAAAGTACATGTAATATTTGTGCTTATTCTTTGGTCCCCAGAATCCATGCAGGACTTAGGTTGATTCCACATCTCAATCATTCATTCCCTCCTTTTCTTGGGACATAAAGGCTAATTGTCAAGACCTGAAATTCCAAAATGTCATAAGGTGGCTTCACTCACCTGGCAACCTTTTTTGTTTGTTTGTTTGTTTGTAAGCACAAAAGCATATTGTCTTCTCCAAGTACAGTTTAAAAGGTAAATCAAAGGCCACCAAGGAGAGACAGAGTTATGTCTCTTATTGAAAGTAGCACAATAAAAATATAAGCTAATAGTGGGAAGCAGCCACATAGCACAGGGAGATCAGCTCAGTGCTTTGTGACCACCTAGAGGGGTGGGATAGGGAGGGTGGGAGGGAGACGCAAGAGGGAGGGGATATGGGGATATATGTATACACATAGCTGATTCACTTTGTTATACAGCAGAAACTAACACAACATTGTAAAGCAATTATACTCCAATAAAGATGTTAAAAAAAAAGATGTGGTACATATATACAATGGAATATTACTCAGCCATAAAAAAGGAACAAAATTGGGTCATTTGTAGAGATGTGGATGGATCTAGAGACTGTCATACAGAGTGAAGTGAGTCAGAAAGAGAAAAACAACTATCGTATATTATTGCATATATGTGGAATCTAGAAAAATGGTACAGATGAACCAGTTTGCAAGGCAGAAATAGAGACACAGATGTAGAGAACAAACGTATGGACACCAAGGCGGGAAAGCGGCGGGGTGGTGGTGGTGGTGGGATGAAATAGATAATAAGAACCTGCTGTATAAAAAATAAAAAAATAAAATTCAAAAATTAAAATAAAATATAAGCTAAGTATTGGGTACATGTGATTAGGGGAAGAAAGTGAAGAACTTTGCTATATTATATCATTTCCTCTGTAACTGAAGATGTCACAGTTATCTGGTGAGAGCAAGTGGGCATAGTAAGAGAGGGGCATGGAGAAATTATTTCTTAAGTAATTTCTATTACTTAAGAAAAATATGATCAGGAAAAGGTGCCTATGGAAAAATGTAAGATTTTCTGGTCCATATTCATTTCCAGGAGGGGTTTATGAATCTGAGGAGGCACCTAACTGCCTGCTTTTGTTATTTTTTCCAACAGCACTTTGGATTCAGTGGCGGTCAGGGTTTTGTCAGGAGTATGTGTGGCAGATAGAAGATGGAAATTGAAGATGTTGGCATAGATAGGACGGGTGCAAATGATGACAAGTATAGGCTAAACGTGGAAGAGAATGAAGATGGAAGGGATCTGACAGATACAGAGACCATGAAGGAATCCAGGATCTGATGAAAGAGGAATGGCTGAGGGAAAGGGGGGCAAGAGATGACCTTGACAAGGTCATCTGGCAAGATGGCACGAGCCTCAAAGGAACAGGGAGTTTAGCTGAGAGTGGAGAGAAAGGGACCTGGAAGCAGCACCTTAAATACACCAGCTTTTGTAGATGAGCAGCTTCCCTCTGAGAAGGCTGAAAGGGAAGGCCAGCCTTCAGCTGGGTCCTGAAGAGAGGTGAGGAGATGGGAGGTGAGCATTGGTAACTTTGAACTGGGGGACTCACAGGACACTAAAGAAAGGCTTGGGGAAGGAGAAAGCTATGAGAATTTGAGCCAGATGAGAAAACATGCGGAAGAATGTGGAAGGAGTTAGATAACAGCAGCGGTGACCAAGAACAGCATTTGACATGGGGGTTCCCAAAAAATGGATCTTCACTGCTCCTCTGGTCCTTAAGAGAATGCAGGGAAGAGTTAGTGTAGGGAAATGAGGGAAGACTTTGCTCTCTTATAGATCAGCTGCTATCCGATGGGATTGAGATTTCGAGGAATTCCAGCTCAGGTGAGCAGGTAGGCCATGGGATTATTTGCTTGTCCATTTTCTCTGTGTGGGGTAGAAATAGTTATGGTCTTTGGGAATATAGGTCTATCTGGGCAGAATCATCCTGGTTTCTCTGTTAGGGCACTGGTCCCAAGAAAGGCTGTGTTTGTGTTGGGTCCTTGGGATCTCACTGTGTGTTGGAAACAGCAGGGTTGCTTCCCAGAAAGTTTTTTTTTCCAGGTATTTTGATTCTACTGTAAATACTATTGAATTCTATAAGGATAGAAATTGACCTTTCTAACCTTTGTACTGTTAATTTTAGGGGACTTGTCATTGGCCGTTGCTTTATGATATGGTGTCAAATAGTGGAAAGTTCTACCTGTGAACCTGCCTCCTCTACTGACCCCCTTTAAACATTTAATTATACGTTAGAGAATAATTTCTTTATTCTTTCTTTAAATCCAAATTCACCATGCAAGGACAATTGTGTGTAGACTTCTTGGACATTGACGTTTTAATGACATTATTTTTCCGAGGGAGAATGTGACGGTTGAGGATACTGAGGAGCGTGGGGACGGGGTGGAGAATAATATGGGTGCAGAAAACAGGAGGCAGAATATTAAAGATAAATCAACTAGATGACAAAGAGTCTATACGTAGTGTGTGCAAGACTTTTTTTCTAAATGTTCTACAAATATTAACATATTTAATCGTCATAACAATCACATGAGGTGGATACTATTATTATCATTCCCATGTTACAGATGAGGAAAATGAAGCATAGAGCAATTAAGGAACGTATCCAAGGCTGCACAGCTGAGTGGGCTGGAGTCTCTTGGGCTAATTGAGAAGCAGCTGAGCATAATGGTTCACTAATGCCATTCCTGACATATTTGCTCATCCTGATGGTTAATCAGTCTTGGGTTTCTAAGCAATTTATAAGGGATGATGCAGAGGACTATTTAAAAGAACCAATAGCATTTGCATAATTTAGAAGAGAACTGAGGGTGATAAAACTGTCAGTGCCCTCTCCAATGGTGATTATGCAAGGCAGAGAAACTCAATTACATCCAATCAAGTCTCCAACTGTAGTGTGGAGTTTTCATTAGTAGTGGCGAAGGCAGGCATGTACACATTAGATTTTTTTTTGTATATGAAATTAATGACACATTAAAATAAAGAAAACTTAGGCAGCATATTTTAAAGCCTGTATTCTAATTACTTTCCTCATTATGTTTCAACATGGTATATTTCTAGATCACGTACCAAGTGATGGAGTCTGTGACCTTGTACTATCCCAAAAGGCTTGGGAAGACCCCACCTGGAATTAATATATTTCCCAGATCCTTTATAAAGTATTCTAAACAGAGGAATTTAATCTAAACAGACAATTACATTTAGTCTCATATATATAAACAGATTTAATGATTAAATTCATGTGATTTGTTATATGATACAGATGCAATTTCATATCAATAAGGAAGGGAGATATTATTCATAAATGCTACTAGGACAGTTGGTTAGCCTAAATTAATACAGGTAGGATTTCTATTTAATTCCACACACCAAAGTCTATTTTACATCTAAACACAGTTTTCCAAATGGCATCGTACAGTTTAGCGTGTAAAAAAAATGAAGTTTGAACTGGTCCCCAGGATTCAACCCAAGGACACAGGTTATCCTATCATATTTCTAATTCAGTATCATACAGCGTGCGGTTCCTGATTCAGAGTCTGATGCTCTAAGCTTCCTGGAGAAAACATCACACAAATGTGAGCTGAAAAAGTGGTAGTACCCAGAGCCGTAACACCTAGGGTCCCAGCCAGCTCTCCGTAGGTAGGTGAGTGCTGAGGAAAGGGCCCAGATGAATCATCAGAGGCAGTCATCCCAGGACGGGCAACAGCAATCCAGCGCCAGGCCCATCAGGTCAGATGCACTGCTCATTTTCCATCCCTCTCTGTTTATCAGCAGCAGTCTGGAATGGCAGTGAATGACCACTGTTGTGACACCAGAGATACAACAGTGACACTCAACATAATGTGGTAACACAGATTCTTGGGCCTGAATGGAAATTGATGGCTCAAGGCTCTACATCTGAGTGTGAGAAGTTCTGGGAGAATCAGCAGCCTACTTAGGAGGGGGGGTTTCATGGATTATTGGTAAGAAGTCCCATAAAGGTTCTGGACGTCTTCCCAATTTGGTCATTGTAGGAAGTGTGCTTTTATTTTATTTTGACTTGCAGGATTGTGTAATGACTAAGAACAAAGCGTTTGGAGACGGACTTGGAATTAAAGTCAAGCTTCCCCCCCCCCCGCCCCCCTCGCCTTGCTAGCCATGTGTCCCTAAGTTTCCTAAACTTTTGCCAGTATTTGAAAATGTGGCTCAGCCATTCTCCTCTTACAAATAAGAATCATTTCAAAAATTCAGTCGTTTCCTCTTTTCTTTTGCTGTTCTTTGAGGGAAACAGAATTCTGATGTGTTTCTATGGAGGATGGAGGACTCCAGAATCCTGCTGATGACAGCATAAGAAACTGGCCATCTCTGTACCACCTGAGGGCTCATGTTTAGCGTCCTTCTCTCACCTGGACGCCCCTCCTGCCCCACCCAGTCTCGTTGGGATGATGTTGCTTTGCTCCAAGCAGGCATAGGCATGGCATCTTCCAAGGACTGCAGAAGTCCAGATCTGCCCTTGTTTCTTCTGTCTTGTCCTTGCCTGTCTCCACCAGGATAGTCCCTGGTCTCTCCCCTGTCCCCACCAGAAACATATTCATCCTTCCCATAATCTGGATTCTTGCCCTGGGCCTTGACACCATAGACCCATTCTTCCCCTCAGGCCTCCGCCTTTCCTTGTATCATCAAGATTAATTATTGCCCAGGGTGATTGATAGTCAAGATATCAATTTCCCTTCCAGGGCAAACATCATCATGAGTTAGCCCAATGGCTAAATCATTAAGCTTGGGTACATTTTGGTATAAAAGCTTGTTAAGAGTGGGTTTTTTAGTCTCATCCATGATTACCTTGTTCTACTCAAATAATAATTTTCATTTGCTTACTAGCTGTCAAATATGTGATGAGTTTATACACATGATGTGTATCCTGATTCCTCATGAACATCCTTCGTAGTAACTACCAATGTTCCCATTTTAAAAGTGGCGGAACTTAGGCTACAAATTTCAGTATTGTGCCTAAGATCACACATATATTAAGTATCAGAGTGAGAATTCAAACCAAACTTTTACTTCAAAATCTATGTTTTTTCTACTTAATAAAATGCATTTTTACTTATTACTTTTCTCACTTTTAACTGCAATACATGTTTTCTTTTTATAGCAAGCATTTATAAAAGCTTTACTCAAAGTAGGAATAAATCATTATTATTTTTTTTAATCATAGACAATGAACTGAAATTATAACTGGGTTTACTTGACCAAACTACATTGATTATTTTAACTGACCTTTCCAATTAAATGGAAAAAATCAATAGTAAACAATCAAATCTGGTTGTGAGAAAACTTCATTTTATTTAGATTAATTAATCAAATCTGAAGTCAAAAAAATGCACTCATAAAAAGAACTCTAGTTTAAGAGATTGTTTGAAGTTTGATCAGCATTAAAAAATCTGAAAAAGTTTTCACATAATGACCATATGTCAAAATCATATTTGTCCCATGTATATTAAAAGATTTTTCTTCTGCAGTTATTACCACTTATTCTAAATATTTGTGTTTGAGTTTTTCACTAGAAGTGTATCCTGAATAAATTTGTAAATTGAATTGTTTCCAATATATTTGATGTTATATATTAATTTTTACATTAATTTCCAGTATATTCCTAATAAGAAATCTAAAAGATTTTGACCTTTAAGACTGCTGAGTACAGCAAAATGAATGCCACTGTATTTTAAATAATGTTCAAGGGAATGGAACAAAGTTACATTTGTCACAGTTGAAAATACTCCAATGTAATCTCTTTTGATTTATGGACCAAAAGCTCCCTGGAGATTTTGTAAATCAGAGTTACACTCAAAGTGTTCAAGTTTGCTGTTGGATTTCTGATTCAGACAAAGATTTGTAATGTCACAATTTGGCCACTTTTATTTTGACCTACCATCACAGAAGATATTTTGATTTGGTATATGGCTTTTTATATGTGTCCACTCTAGTAAGTGGACAGTTTATATGGTCTGTGAAGCAACGGCAAATTCCAGCATGAAAGGAAGAAAAGAAGATATTTAAAAATTATATCCTACTACTCTGACAACAGAATTTTGATCATGAAATGTCTAATTTTTAATTATTTTATTTTTTTCATTTTTTTTGAATTTTATTTTTTTTTACACAGCAGGTTCTTCTTAGTTATCTATTTTATACATACTGGTGTATATATGTCAATCCCAATCTCCCAACTCATCCGCCCACCCCCCCGCCGCTTTCCCCCCTTGGTGTCCATACGTTTGTTCTCTACATCTGTGTCTCTATTTCTGCCTTGCAAACTGGTTTCATCTGTACCATTTTTCTAGATTCCATGTATATGCATTAATATACGATATTTGTTTTTCTCTTTCTGACTTACTTCACTCTGTATGACAGTCTCTAGGTCCATCCACGTCTCTACAAATGACCCAATTTCATTCCTTTTAGTGGCTGAGTAATATTCCATTGTATATATGTACCACAACTTCTTTATCTATTCGTCTGTCAATGGGCATTTAGGTTGCTTTCATGACCTGGCTATTGTAAATAGTGCTGCAATGAACATTGGGGTGCATGTGTCTTTTTACATTATGGTTTTCTCTGGGTATATGCCAAGTAGTGGGATTACTGGTTCATAGGATAATTCTATTTTTAGTTTTTTAAGCAACCTCCATACTGTACTCCATAGTGGCTATGTCAATTTACATTCCCACCATGTGCAAGAGGTTCCCTTTTGCAAGAGGGTTCCCTTTTCTCCACACTCTCTCCAGGATTTGTCGTTTGTAGATTTTCTGATGATGCCCATTCTAACTGGTGTGAGGTGATACCTCATTGTAGTTTGATTTGCATTTCTCTAATAATTAGTGATGTTGAGCAGCTTTTCATGTGCCCCTTGGCCATCTGTATGTCTTCTTTGGAGAAATGTCTATTTAGGTCTTCTGCCCATTTTTTGATTGGGTTGTTTGTTTTTTTAATATTGAGCTGCATGAGCTGTTTATATATTTTGGAGATTAATCCTTTGTCCGTTGATTCGTTAGCAAATATTTTCTCCCATTCTGAGGGTTGTCTCTTCATCTTGTTTATAGTTTCCTTTGCTGTGCAAAAGATTTTAAGTTTCATTAGGTCCCATTTGTTTATTTTTGTTTTTATTTCCATTACTCGAGGAGGTGGGTCAAAATGGATCCTTCTGTGACTTACATCAAAGAGTGTTCTTCCTATGTTTTCCTCTAAGAGTTTTATAGTGTCCAGTCTTACATTTAGGTCTCTAATCCATTTTGAGTTTATTTTTGTGTACGGTGTTAGAGAGTGTTCTACTTTCATTCTTTTACATGTAGCTGTCCAGTTTTTCCAGCACCACTTATTGAAGAGACTGTCTTTTCTCCATTGTATATCCTTGCCTCCTTTGTCATAGATTAGTTGACCATAGCTGCATGGGTTTATCTCTGGGCTTTCTGTCCTGTTGCATTGATCTATATTTCTGTTTTTGTGCCAGTACCATATTGTCTTGATTACTGTAGCTTTGTAGTATAGTCTGAAGTCAGGAAGTCTGATTCCTCCAGCTGCGTTTTTTTCCCTCAAGATGCTTTGGCTATTCGGGATCTGTTGTGTCTCCATACAGATTTTAAGATTTTTTGTTCTACTTCTGTAAAATATGCCATTGGTAATTTTTTAAAATTTATTTATTTATTTTTGGCTGTGTTGGG
This sequence comes from Eubalaena glacialis, assembly GCF_028564815.1. Taxonomy (NCBI): domain Eukaryota; kingdom Metazoa; phylum Chordata; class Mammalia; order Artiodactyla; family Balaenidae; genus Eubalaena; species Eubalaena glacialis. The sequence continues at coordinate 8,647,957 of NC_083718.1, read as the reverse complement.
TCTTCGTTGCTGTGCATGGGCTTCCTCTAGTTGCAGTGACCGGGGGCTACTCTTTGTTGTTGTGCACGGGGGCTACTCTTTGTTGTGGTGCGCAGGCTTCTCATTGTCGTGGCCTCTCTTGTTACGGAGCACGGGTTCTAGGCATGCGGGCTTCAGTAGTTGTGGCACACGGGCTCAGTAGTTGTGGCTCACAGGCTCTAGAGCACAAGCTCAGTACTTGTGGTGCACGGGCTTAGCTGCTCCGTGGAATGTGGGATCTTCCAGGACCAGAGCTTGAACCCATGTTCCCTGAATTGGCAGGTGGATTCTTAACCACTGTGCCACCAGGGAGGCCTCTGCCATTGGTAATTTAATAGGGATTGCATTGAATCTGTAGATTGCTTTGGGTACTATAGTCATTTTCACAACATTGATTCTTCCAATCCAAGAACATGGTATATGTCTCCATCTGTTTGTGTCATCTTTGATTTCTTTCATCACTGTCTTATAGTTTTCTGAGTACAGGTCTTTTGTCTCCTTCGGTAGGTTTAACCCTAGGTATTTTATTCTCTTTATTGCAGTGGTGAATGGGATTTGTTTCCTTAATTTCTCATTCTGATATTTTGTTGTTAGTGTATAGGAACGCAAGAGATTTCTGTGCATTAATTTTGTATCCTGCTTCTTTACCAAATTCATTGATTTATTCTAGTAGTTTTCTGGTGGCATCTTTAGGATTTTCTATGTATAGTATCATCTCATCTGCAGGCAGTGACTGTGTTACTTCTTCTTTTCCAATTTGTATTCCTTTTATTTCTTTTTCTTCTCTGACTGCCGTGGCTAGGACTTCCAAAACTATGGAATAGTTTTATTTTATTTATTTATTTTATTAATTTTTTTATTTTATAGTGGTGAGGTGGACATTCTTTTCTTTTCCTGATCTTAGAGGAAATTCCTTCAGTTTTTCACCATTGAGAATGATGTTTGCTGTGGGTTTGTCACATATGGCCTTTATTATGTTGAGGTAGGTTCCCTATATGCCCACTTTCAGGAGAATTTTTATCATAAATGGGTGTTGAATTTTGTCAAAAGCTTTCTCTGCATTTATTGAGATGATCATATGGTTTTTCTCCTTCAATTTGTTAATATGGTGTATCACGTTGATTGATTTGCGTATATTGAAGAATCCTTGCATCCCTGGGATAAATCCCACTTGATCATGGTGTATGATCCTTTTAATGTGTTGTTGGATTCTGTTTGCTAGTATTTTGTTGAGGATTTTTGCATCTATGTTCACCAGTGATATTGGCCTGTAGTTTCCTTTCTTTGTGACATCTTTTTCTGGTTTTGGTATCAGGGTGATGGTGGCCTCTTAGAATGAGTTTGGGAGTGTTCCTCCCTCTGCTATGTTTTGGAAGAGTTTGAGAAGCCTAGGTGTTAGCTCTTCTCTAAATGTTTGATAGAATTTGCCTGTGAAGCCATCTGGTCCTGGGCTTTTGTTTGTTGGAAGATTTTTAATCACTGTTTCAATTTCAGTGCTTGTGATTGGTCTGTTTATGTTTTCTATTTCTTTCTCGTTCAGTCTCAGAAGGTTGTGCTTTTCTAAGAATTTGTCCATTTCTTCCAGGTTGTCTATTGTATTGGCATATAGTTGCTCAGTTATTCTCCTATTGATTCCTTCTAGTGTATTTTTCATTTCAGTTATTGTATTGTTCATCTCTGTTTATTCTTTAATTATTCTAGGTGTTTGTTCTTTAATTCTTCTAGGTCTTTGTTAAACTTTTCTTGCATCTTCTCGATCTTTGCCTCCATTCTTTTTCCGAGGTTCTGGATCATCTTCACTATCATTATTCTGAATTCTTTTTCTGCAAGGTTGCCTGTCTCTACTTCATTTAGTTGTTTTGCTGGGATTTTATCTTGTTCCTTCATCTGCTACATAGTCCTCTGCCATTTCATTTTGTCTGTCTCTCTGTGAATCTGGTTTTCCTTCCACAGGCTACAGGATTATAGTTCTTGCTTGTGCTGTCTGCCCTCTGGTGGATGAGGCTATCTAAGAGGCTTGTGCAAGCTTCCTGATGGGAGGGACTGGTGGTGGGTAGAGCTGGGTGTTGCTCTAGTAGGCAGAGCTTAGTAAAACTTTAATCCACTTGTCTGCTGTTGGGTGGGGCTGAGTTCCCTCCCTGTTGGTTGTTTGGCCTGAGGTGACCCAGCACTGGAGCCTACAGGCTCTTTGGTGGAGCTAATGGCGGACGCCAGGAGGACTCACGCCAAGGAGTACTTCCCGGAACTTCTGCTCCCAGTGTCCTTGTCCCCGCTGTGAGCCCCAGCCACCCCCTGCCTCTGCAGGAGACCCTCCAACACTAAGAGGTAGGTCTGGTTCAGTCTCCTATGGGGTCACTGCTCCTTCCCCCTGGGTGCTGATGTGCACACTTCTTTGTGTGTGCCCTCCAAGAGTGGAGTCTCTGTTTCCCCAAGTCCTGTCAAGTCTTGCAATCAAATCCCTCTAGCCTTCAGAGTCTGATTCTCTGGGAATTCCTCCTCCCATTGCCGGACCCCCAGATTGGGAAGCCTGACGTGTGGCTCAGAACCTTCACTCCAGTGGGTGGACTTCTGTGGTATAAGTGTTCTCCAGTCTGTGAGTCACCCACCCAGCAGTTATGGGATTTGATTTTACTGTGATTGCGCCCCTCTAATCGTCTCATTGTGGCTTCTCCTTTGTCTTTGCATGTGGGGTATCTTTTTTGGTGAGTTCCAGTGTCTTCCTCTCGATGGTTGTTCAGCGGTTAGTTGTGATTCCGGTGCTCTCGCAGGAGGGAGTGTGCACACCCTAATTTTAAATTATATTCAAGTATGCCTACAATTTCATAACAAATCTCCAATATACATTTAAGTGATTTTTTTTTTTTTTTTGAAAAAGGTACTTGTTGCTTTTCCCATTGCAGACCCTGATGACAGGTAGGGCAGTGACCCCTCGTGTCACTGAGCCCAGTTTTATTATTTTAGAGATTAGGTGGTGTTTTTGTTGTTGTTTGCTTTTTTCCGTTTTGTGTTTCAGCAGGTTCAGAGCTCATGTAGAACATGTGTAAATATATTAATCTTTCTTCAGGTACCAGAGCATGATGAATATGAAAGCATTTTGAGTCCAAAGAAATATGTGTTGTACCTGGGAAATGTGAATGAATCTGGACGTGCCGGAAGAAGCTCTAACCAGAACAGCATTCACTTGGGTGACTCCGTGAGACACATTATCTTCAAAGGCAGGTAAAATCCATTAGAAAATTGGGTAATGTGCAAATAACATCCCATGTATGGTATCTGGACTATGGGTCGGGAATGGAATAGCTCTGATGACAGTGACAATATTTGACCTCATTATGACTTTCCCAAGCCTATAGGTGAGATTTTCTATCATATGGTACCATATGTACTTTTTGATGATTTTTAAAAATTCCTAAGTTGTGTCAAAAGTCAAACCTTAATCTTGGTTTTTTCTCATGTACTACTACTCCTTTCAATAAAGTAACTTGTTGGACAAAGACTGTCCATTCCTCTCCTTCCTAAGGAGGAAGGGGATACAGAGGAGAGTTATGCCTTAACAGATGTGAACCACCCATGTGGTGGACCAACAGATGTGGTCCTCAGTGAGGGCTAGCATTCTGGTCCCCTGCCCAGAATGTCTGTGCTATGCTAGGCTTGAAATCTCCACATCAGTTACTGCCTGGAATTAAAACTTTGAAAGACCATGTTCAACTGTAAAGAGCATTACACTCCAAAGGGTAGCATTTAAAGCTACTCTGAGCTATTGACACTTTATATGAAAGTTGTCAGATTAGCCACTGTAGCTAGCAAGGCTTTGGGTACATGAATGAGGAGAGGCATGCTTTAAAGGGAATGGAGATAGTTTATAGCCACAGGCTTCTGTCACTCTAGATCATCCCCTTTCTTGCTCATCTGAACTTATTCTTCAGCCACTTCTAATATTCCAGTTTCCTCTCACATTTACCACCATTTAAAACTAGGCCTCCAACTTCTTCTAGGCACCATTTTATTTCTTACTCTGCTATGAATCTCACCCCAAACCCTCAAAAATACCCTCAAGTCATTCACTCTCTGGCTCTCCCATTTTATCCAAATTGGACATTTTCAATCTAACATCTGCCCTCTGCTACTTTGCTTGCATTTCTCTAAACTTTTTGAGAACCTCCCTAAAACAGGTGGAGGTCTCTCTCTCTCTCTCTCTCTGTCTATCTACCTACCTACTTATCGATCTAAATTGTGGTTTCCAGTCTTATCTGGATACTCAGGCCCACTCAGCAGTCTTCATAATTTTGTTCTCCTGTTGTCCATGGAGAACTTTATTTTTCCAACTTTAATCATTTTTCTCATGGTCCCTATCCCAACTCTTCTCTCTAGCAGTGTGTGTTCTTGTACTTCATCAAGAGCTTCTCCAGTCACCTTAATGTATTTCAGCCTCCAAATATATCCACATGTACTCCCATCTTTACCTCCTCTATTTAGTGTTTATGAAAAAAGAGCCCTTCTACTGCAAAATAAAATCTCTTTACTTACATTCTAGTGCATATGCCCATCTATATCATCAGAGATTTTTGTTCCAGGAATTATCTAGTCTTTCTTACATTTTCAGACTTTCTTTACCTGTTGACTTTTCTTCCTGAGTGGCTGGAGTAGCTATGATCCACATACAGCCCTCCTCAAAGCTGACCACTTGAATTGTCAACCTATTGCTCTCCTACCCTTGTGATCAAGTACTTGAAGAGAGTGTCTGTCTGATCATCTGCATTTTCAGTGTCCATTTCAATTACTGTAATTTGGCTTCTGCTTTTATTACTGCATTAAAATGGCTCTTGCAGTGTCAATAGTGACTTGCTTATAGCCACTTCTTGGTACTTATCTTACTTGACCGCCTCATGGCGTTTGGTCTAATGGTTACACCCTTATTAAAATGGATTTCATTTTACAAGCCACTTGTAATCCTTTGGTTAATGCTCCAGCTATATAGCCAGTGAGGAACCTGGTAGAAATGCTCAATTCTTTTCCCTCCGTTACCACCAAAATTCGCTGGCATCCTAAGTACTGCTGATTGTACTCTGGTATAATACCTTTCCTATACATCTCCTGTTCATCACCAGTATTACTACCCTAGGTAAAAATATTGCCAACTTTTTTTATTAGCTTACTAAAATATTCTTGTAACTAATCTTCTACTTGAAAAATAGAAAGGATCTGACTTCTAGTTGAATGATTCTCCAAATGCCCACTGATTTTTTTGAAAATGCTGACCTAGTCGTGTTGATCTCTAATTTAAACCACTCATGTTGCTTAAGCAATGGTTCCAAAATATTGGTCCAATGACCTTCTTTGTGGTAGATACTGTTGATTTCTCCAAAGCAATATCCTATACTTTATTATATCTGAACCCTGATTTTATTCATTTATTTTATTCAGATTGTGTGTGTTTAGGTATTTCATGGAAGCCCATGCCCCTTCTCAGAAACAAGAGATGAATACTGATTAGCAGTTATGGTAAATCCATTGCCCTCCACAGTGACTGGTTTAAAGTGGCTATATAAGGAAGTTTTGGGTAATGAAACATGAGGAAGTATCTATTGGCAGGGGCATCTCTGCGAGAGTTTTCCTTGCCCACAGAAAGAGATACAGAGAAGAAAAAAGGGTTTCTTTCATTGCGTATTGTTGTATGAAGATATAAACCCCAAGGCTACTGAACCCATCTCAGAACTGAGAGGTGGAGTAGCTGATACACTGCAACGTGCAAAGCAGAAGAACAGAAATAATCTGAATCCTTGTTGACATCATTGGGCTACTAAATTATTCAACAATGGAGCTATCCTATCTTGAGACTACTTACTGTATAAGATGCTACATCTTTTTTTTTAATTAATTAATTAATTTATTTATGGCCGTGTTGGGTCTTCGTTTCTGTGCGAGGGCTTCCTCTAGTTGTGGCAAGCGGGGGCCACTCTTCATTGCGATGCGCGGGCCTCTCACTATTGTGGCTTCTCTTGTTGCGGAGCACAGGCTCCAGACACGCAGGCTCAGTAATTGTGGCTCACGGGCCCAGTTGCTCCGTGGCACGTGGGATCTTCCCAGACCAGGGCTCGAACCCGTGTCCCCTGCATTGGCAGGCAGATTCTCAACCACTGCGCCACCAGGGAAGCCCGATGCTACATCTTTTAAAGTTACTTCTTAAGTTTTCTGTTGCCTGAAGCCTGATACAGTTTATATCAGAGACCTGGAAGCCTGTTAAAACTGTTTACCCAAGGTGATTCTGGTTTAGGAAGTTTGGTGATAAGGCTCAGCAATCTATATATGTAACAGTTTTGATGAGCAGCCATGTTTGGGAACCACTACTGGAAGAACTTCTTTTTAAATTGTTTTGTATGGTTAATACCTTCTAAGATATGACCCTTGCCTACCTCCCTGCTCTTTCTCACCTCATTATTCACCACTCTGTAAAACAATACGCCTTCAAGTTACGTTAAGCTACTTGACATTCATCCTTTTTCTCATCCTCTAGCTTTTCCTGGAATGTGATTTTCCTCTTCTCTCACTTGGCAAACTTTTACTCATTTTTAAAGTCTCAGTATGAGCTTTTTCCTTGTGATTTCTTTCCTATTACACCAATGTGCAGTTGATAACTCTGTTTTTGTGTCACTATTTTACCCAGCAACAATGTTTTATTTCATGTATGGCACTGTAGCCTAATTATGTTTACATGCTGTATTTGCTATTAGGTTCAGAGTTTCCTTGGGAGTAGAGGTGATGTTCTATTTAATTTAGTTTTCTTTTAATCCTAGTAAATTAACTGCATAGAGAGGTGCTCATTAAAAGTCTGTGGGGTAGAATTAAATTGAAGAAGAAACCAGAGCTCCTTCTATATGTCAAGGAGTATGTCAAGAATTGGTGGTGAAATGGTACCTACGCAAATCCTTGGCAACCAGGAAATAGCTAGAAGACAGATTCCCCTTTGATTAACCTATGCTCATGAAAAACTGAAGATGAAAAATATTTTTAGATGAAACAAGATAAAAAGCTTACTCTGATGATATATAAATATACTCACTCTAGTAAAAGTGTACTTAGTTATTACATTTCATTTTTAACTGATATTAGAAGAACATACTGCTGCATCACCCATCTATGGTTGTATAGTGGACAGGTTAACTTGACCAACTTTTTTTCTCCCAAACACCTGAAGTTATAGAAAAACTATAAAAAATATATTGTTAAATGCATCAATGAGCTACCATGAGTGTAAGAAACTGGCAGAATGTAGGCAAATATTAAGTCAATTAGGAAACCTAGGGTTGTAAGCAGAGCACAGAAGCCACTTTTAGCCTTGAAGGCATTTAACAAATCTGGTGAAGTCGAACTTCACTCTTCATGATTTTCAGGGCTTTCAGGACCAGAGAGAAAGTGACCACTCAAGGGCAAAACTCTAATAAGAGCCTGTCTGTGATAGGCAGAAATAATGACCCCACTCAAAGATATTCATGTCCTAATTTCTGGAAACTGTGAATAGGTTATGTTACATAGCAAAGGGGAGCTATGGTTGCTAATTAGCTGATCTTAAAATAATTATTATTAAAATTATCCTGGGTCATCCAGGTGGGCTCAGTGTAACCAAAATGTCCTTAAAAGTAGAAGAGGGAGGCAGAAGGGTCAGTGACAGAGCACTGTAATGTAAGGAAGACTTGAGCAGCCATTGCTGGCTTTCAGATGGAGGGAGAGGTTCAGGAGTTCAAGAATCTAGGCAGCTGGAAAGGACAGAGAAACAAATTTTCCCAGAGTCTCCACAAAGGAACTTGGCATTGGTGACACCTTGATTCTAGCTAGATGAGATCCGTTTCAAACTTCATTTTCAACTATAGAACTGTTAGGTAATAAACTTACATTGTTTTAAGCCACTAGATTTCTTACAGTTGCCACAGGAAACTAATACATCCTCCTTGATACCAGCCCTTTAGAGCTTGAATATAAAGCATCTCTTCAAAGTAAGAGTGAGCTGGAATTATGCCAGCCATGTAATGTTAGCAATTGATGAATGAAAATAATGATCTCTGCACTTACTTGGTAGCCAGATCCCTACCCTCAGTAATGAATTCCTGATATCGGGTACCTGGCCCTAAAACCTTTAAGCCAAAAAGTTAATGTTAATTGGATGTGCTCTTGCATGGCAGAACCAACTACATATCCTATCTGAGAGAAGCCACCTTTAAACTAAGCCTTGAAGAATCTCCACAATAAAGTCCCAAGAAATACGTGCTCACTGACAAATACTATAAAATAAGCACACAGAAAAGCAGGTGTGCAGAGAGAGCAGGCAGAAGAATTAGACCCAGAAAGTGTCATGATACAGGAAATGTAAGAAACAGAATGCAAGATAAGTAGGTTAAAATATTAAAAGACATAGATTGAATTCTGAGGAATGAGCAACATGATATAAAATTAGTAGACAGATCTGAAGGAAAAAGAACAGCTTAAGAGAGAATTGGTGAACTGAAAGAAATAGTAAAAGAACGTATCCGTTATTCAGCACAGAGATCATGAAATGAAAATATTAAATGTTAAGGTAAATGGAGGAGAGAATAAGAAAGTTTATGTATGCAGCATGGTATGTAGTACAAAGAACTGTTGACAGCTTCTTATAGTCAAGACAGTGCACTAAGGTTTGCAGTAGGTATAAAGACATGCCAGACTTGGGCTCAGCTCTCAGACAGCTTTTGCAGGACTATAGTGCAAATTGCTGTAACATCTGAGAGCACTGTTACTTATAAATAGACTTGGAATTGGGGTGGCAATGTCTTTAACCAATTTAATACAAGGGATAAATTTATGTTGGGTTTAAAATATAATTTACCAATATTATGCAGCCATAAAAAAGAATGAAATATTGTCATTTGTAGCAGCTGGATGAACCTAGAGATTATCATACAAAGTGAAGTAAGTCAGAGAAAGACAAATACTATATGATATCACTTATATGTGTAATCTAAAAAATAATACAAATGAATTTATTTACAAAACAAAAACAGACTCACAGACATAGAAAAGGAATGTATGGTTACCAAAGGGGAAAGAGATGGGGGCGGAGGGATAACAGATACACACTACTATATATGAAATACATACACAGAGATACACTACTATATATAAAATATAAGCAACAGGGATTTACTGTATAGCACAGGGAACTATATTTAATATCTTGCAATAACCTATAGTGGAAAATAATCTGAAAAAAATATAACTGAATCACTTTGCTGTACACCTGAAACTAACATAATATTGTAAATCAACTATACTTCAATTAAAAATATATATAATTTATCAATACGTAATTTGAGTTTATGCCAAGTAATTTTCTCATCTATCAGTTTTTAACATATTTTTGGCCACTTTGCTGTTATTTCTATCCTCTCAAAGATAGTGGGAAATACAGAGGGAAGAAGTGAAACTCTGTTAGCTTAATTGCATTGGAGATTGAATTTATTGACCAAAGTGAGTATTTCAAGTTATAATTTATCTGTGCTATTTCATTTTTTTCCTGTTATAAGAAAGTTGGTGGTTATTAAAAATGTTATACTCATTATCACCTTTGATATATTCTTAGTGCTATTTATAGCAGTTGAAAAGAAAAAATGTATAAATATAGAATCTCTAATTAGTTCAAGATTATTACGACTTATACAGTTTGGTTTTTCATAGTAATTTGCAGGCATGAGGATGAATTGTCATAGAGGATGATAAAGTATACATTCAGAGTGTACATTCAGCAAGCTAAATATAATTTTTGTGAATGTTGTTTTCTATCAGTCAGAATCTCTCTGCATGATATTATCTTGCATGTTGAATTCAGACCAGATATTTTAATTTGTCTCTCACTTAATTAAAAATCATCGTAAAGTACTTCCAAGAGGACACAGAGAGGCACAGCGGTTCATGATGGTTTCCTCCAACTTACAGTGTATTGCAAAGGGCACTCTTACACAAGATTGCACACTCCCTGATCACCCTTCCTCTCAGAATCTAGAAGGAATCAGAAGCTTTGCCTGTGCCCCCATAGCTTCTAGTGAGCAACCCTTGTATACCTTTCGTGAAGCATTGCAATTACTTGCTTATTTGTCTCTGCAGCTAAACTGTGGGCTATACTCAGTGTTACCTATCTGTGAACTCCCCATGGTTTAGTCACTTAACAGGTACAGCAACTGACATATTTCCTAATATTTAAATCCACGTTCTTTACAAAATATTATCCTGAGAATTAAAATTTAATAAAGCTTTAATTTGGGGAAAATGTATAAGTACCAGACAAAAGCAGTTTTCTAAGTTAAAAAAAAGAGAGAGTTAGTTCAAAGTTACTTTTGAAGAGAGGGAAAATGTCTCAAAATTTCTTTCGGTGGTCTTCGATGTTCAGTAGCTGATTTGTTTGGAGGTTGAAGCAACCTTGAAGCTCACACACTATTGTTTTTGCGATAGAGTGGGGATGTGGGAAAATCCAGGACGTTGAGAGGAAAGAGAGGAAGATGCCTCTGGATTACTTGAGTGCTGTATTTTATGAATATTCCTCTTTATCTGTGCAATACTTCTTGTATTGAAGTTTACTTTGGTATTATTAATATAGTCATACTTTATTTCTCATGATTAGTACTTGCATGGTTTGTCTTTTCCATCCTTTTCATCCATGTCCTTATATTGTCTCATAAATAGCATGTTTATTGTAAATAACAGTCAAATAATCTCCATATTTTATTTGGACTGACTAGTCTGTTTATATTTAATATGATTAATGATAGGTTTGGGTCTAAGTCCACCTTCTTTTTATTTGTTCTCTGCTTCTGTCATCTATTCTCAGTTTCGTGCTTCCTGTTTTCCCTTTCTTGTATGTATATGTATTTCACTTTATCCCTCCATTGGCTCTTTTGCTGTTTCTCTTTGTTTTGCATTCTGTGGTTACACAAGAGATCAAGTACTGATCACAGTCTTCTTTGAATTAATATTCTACTTCACAATCACCAAAATAACTATGCAGCACTACTGTTTCTATTCTTTGAGCTATTGTTGGCATGTAATTTATTCCTGCATATAGTGTACATACCACAATATATTATTATCTTTGCTTTACATAGTTAATAGTCCTCTAAATAAATGTTGAAAATAATATTTTATGTTTACCCATTTATTATCCCTTTCTGGTTCTCTTTATTCCTTTTTTCTATCTTGGATCATTTTCCTTTGGCAGAAGAATGCTCTTCAGAGTTGTAGCAGTGCAGCTTTGTGGAAGGAAGTTATGACGCTTTTATTTGTCTGAAAGTTTCTGTAATTGCTCTCATATATCAAGGATATTTTCATTGGATGTAGAATTCAAGACGAATAATTTTTCTTTCAGCATTTTTAAGTTGTAAATCTCTTGTTTTTTAGCTTTTATTCTCATCACCCTGAACATAATATGACTGTCCTCTTCTCCACCCCCCAACCCCAGCTTCTCTATGATATGCACGTGGGTTTGTTCTTACTGTATTTTATTTTGTCCTGTAAAGTGTTCTCTGAGCTTCTTGGACATATGGGTTGATGAATTTCTTTATTTTTGGAAAAGTGGAAGAATCATGGCCATGGTATTTTTTTAAAAATTTCTTCCCCATTCCCTTTCTTACCTCCATATCTGGGGCTTCAATGTTAACATATGTCTTATTGCATGGGTCTCTGAGTTTCTGTTTTGTTTTTTCCTTGTGCTTCCATTTGAATACTTTCTATTAGCCTATATTTGGGTTCACTACTCATTTCTTCCACTGTGTCTAGTCTGGTTTAAGCCCATATAATGATTTTCTTATTTCAAAGATGCTTTTTTTTTCAGTTCTATAATTCTCTTTTGGTTATTTTTTAGATTTTCTAGTTTTAGAATTTGTAGAATTCTTATCTTTCTAATCCATTTTGAAAAATATTTACTCTAAATTATATATATACATACCCCCCCCCCACATATATATATAATTTCTTGTTAAATCTGAGTCTGGGTCATTGTTGGATCTGTTTCTGTTAATTATTTTTTCTCTTGATTATGGGTCATGTTTTCCTATTCACTCGTTGGTCTCATAATTTTTTTTTTTTTTTATACAGAAGGTTCTTACTAGTCATCCATTTTATACACATCAGTGTATACATGTCAATCCCAATCTCCCAATTCATCCCACCACCGTCCCCACCCCCCCGCCACTGTCCTCCCTTGGTGTCCATATGTTTATTCTCTACATCTGTGTCTCAATTTCTGCCCTGCAAACCAGTTCATCTGTACCATTTTTCTAGGTTCCACATATATGCGTTAATATGCGATATTTGTTTTTCTCTTTCTGACTTACTTCACTCTGTATGACAGTCTCTAGATTCATCAACGTCTCTACAAATGACCCAATTTCGTTCCTTTTTATGGCTGAGTAATATTCCATTGTATATATGTACCACATCTTCTTTATCCATTCATCTGTCGATGGGCATTTAGGTTGCTTCCATGACCTGGCTATTGTATATAGTGCTTCAATGGACACTGGGGTGCATGTGTCTTTTTGAATTATGGTTTTCTCTGGGTATATGCCCAGTAGTGGGATTGCTGGGTCATATGGTAATTCTATTTTTAGTTTTTTAAGGAACCTCCATACTGTTCTCCATAGTGGCTGTATCAATTTACATTCCCACCAACAGTGCAAGAGGGTTCCCTTTTATCCACACCCTCTCCAGCATTTGTTGTTTGTAGATTTTCTGATGATGCCCACTCTAAGTGGTGTGAGATGATAACTCATTGTAGTTTTGATTTGCATTTCTCTAATAATTAGTGATGTTGAGCAGCTTTTCATGTGCTTCTTGGCCATCTGTATGTCCTCTTTGGAGAAATGTCTATTTAGGTCTTCTGCCCATTTTTTGATTGGGTTGTTTGTTTTTTAAATATTGAGCTGCATGAGCTGTTTAAATATTTTGGAGATTAATCCTTTGTCCGTTGATTCGTTTGCAAATATTTTTTTCCCATTCTGAGTGTTGTCTTTTTGTCTTGTTTGTAGTTTCCTTTGCTTTGCAAAAGCTTTAAGTTTCATTACGCCCCATTTGTTTATTTTTGTTTTTATTTCCATTACGAGGTGGATCAAAAAAGATCTTGCTGTGATTTATGTCAAAGAGTGTTCTTCCTATGTTTTCCTCTCAGAGTTTTATGGTGTCCGGTCTTACATTTAGGTCTCTAATCCATTTTGAGTTTATTTTTGTGTATGGTGTTAGGGAGTGTTCTAATTTCATTCTTTTACATGTAGCTGCCCAGTTTTCCCAGCACCACTTATTGAAGAGACTGTATTTTCTCCACTGTATATACTTGCCTCCTTTGTCATAGATTAGTTGACCATATGTGCATGGGTTTATCTCTGGGCTTTCTATCCTCTTCCATTGGTCTATATTTCTGTTTTTGTGCCAGTACCATATTGTCTTGATTACTGTAGCTTTGTAGTATAGTCTGAAGTCAGGGAGTCTGATGACTCCAGCTCCATTATTTTCCCTCAAGACTGCTTTGGCTATTTGGGGTCTTTTTTGTCTCCATACAAATTTTAAGATTTTTTGTTCTAGTTCTGTAAAAAATGCCATTGGTAATTTGATAGAGATTACATTGACTCTGTAGATTGCTTTGGGTAGTAGGGTCATTTTCACAATATTGATTCTTCCAATCCAAGAACATGGTATATCTCTCCATCTGTTGGTATCATCTTTAATTTCTTTCAACAGTGTCTTATAGTTTTCTGCATACAGGTCTTTTGTCTCCCTAGGTAGGTTTATTCCTAGGTATTTTATTCTTTTTGTTGCCTTGGTAAATGGGAGTGTTTCCTTAATTTCTCTTTCAGATTTTTCATCATTAGTATATAGGAATGCAAGATATTTCTGTGCATTAATTTTGTATCCTGCAACTTTACCAGATTCATTGATTAGCTCTAGTAGTTTTCTGGTGGCATCTTTAGGATTCTCTATGTATAGTATCATGTCATCTGCCAACAGTGACAGTTTTACTTCTTCTTTTCCGGTTTGTACTCCTTTTATTTATTTTTCTTCTCTGATTGCCATGGCTAGGACTTCCAAAACTATATTGAATAATAGTGGCGAGAGTGGACATCCTTGTCTTGTTCCTGATCTTAGAGGAAATGCTTTCAGTTTTTCACCATTGAGAATGATGTTTGCTGTGGGTTTGTCGTATATCGCCTTTATTATGTTGAGGTGGTTCCCTTTTTGCCCACTTTCTGGAGAGTTTTTATCATAAATGGGTGTTGAATTTTGTCAAAAGTTTTTTCTGCATCTATTGAGATGATCATATGGTTTTTCTTCTTCAATTTGTTAATATGGTGTATCACATTGACTGATTTGCATTTATTGAAGAATCCTTGCATCCCTGGGATAAATCCCACTTGATCATGGTGTATGATCCTTTTAATGTGTTGTTGGATTCTGTTTGCTAGTATTTTGTTGAGGATATTTGCATCTGTATTCATCAGTGATATTGGTCTGCAATTTTCTTTTTTTGTAGTATTTTTGTGTGGTTTTGGTATCAGGATGATGGTGGCCTCATAGAATGAGTTTGGGAGTGTTCCTTCCTCTGCAATTTTTGGGAAGAGTTTGAGAAGGATGGGTGTTAGCGCTTCTCTAAATATTTGATACAATTCACCTGTGAAGCCATCTGGTCCTGGGCTTTTGTTTGTTGGAAGATTTTTCATCACAGTTTCAATTTCATTACTTGTGATTGGTCCGTTCATATTTTGTATTTCTTCCTGGTTCAGTCTTGGAAGGTTATACCTTTCAAAGAATTTGTCCATTTTTTCCAGGTTGTCCATTTTATTGACATAGAGTTGCTTGTAGTAGTCTCTTAGGATGGTTTGTATTTCTGCGGTGTCTGTTGTAACTACTCCTTTTGCATTTATAATTTTATTGATTTGAGTCCTCTCTCTCTTTTTCTTGATGAGTCTGGCTAGTGCTTTATCAATTTTGTTTAACTTCTCAAAGAACCAGGTTTTAGTTTTATTGATCTTTGCTATTGGTTTCTTTGTTTCTATTTCATTTATTTCTGCTCTGATATTTATGATTTCTTACCTTCTGCTAACTTTGGGTTTTGTTTGTTCTTCTTTTCTAGTTCCTTTAGGTTTAAGGTTAGATTGTTTATTTGAGATTTTTCTTGTTTCTTGAGGTAGCCTTGTATAGCTATAAACTTCCCTGTTAGAACTGCTTTTGCTGCATCCCATAGGTTTTGGATTGTCGTGTTTTCATTATCATTTGTCTCTAGGTATTTTTTGATTTCCTCTTTGATTTCTTCAGTGATTTCTTGGTTATTTAGTAGCGTGTTGTTTAGCCTCCATGTGTTTGTGTTTTTTATGTTTTTTTGCCTGTAATTGATTTCTAATCTCATAGCATTGTGGTCAGAAAAGATGCTTGATATGATTTAAATTTTCTTAAATTTACTGAGGCTTGATTTGTGACCCAAGATGTGATCTATCCTGGAGAATGTTCCATGCGCAGTTGAGAAGAAAGTGTAATCTGCTGTTTTTGGACGGAATGTCCTATAAATGTCAATTAAATCTATCTGGTCTATTGTGTCATTTAAAGCTTGTCTTTCCTTATTAATTTTCTGTTTGGATGATCTCTCCAGTAATAGTCCCCCACTATTATTGTGTTACTGTCAATTTCCTCTTTTATAGCTGTTAACAGTTGTCTTATGTATTGAGGTGCTCCTATGTTGGGTGCATATATATTTATAGTTGTTATTTCTTCTTCTTGGATTGATCCCTTGATCATTATGTAGTGTCCTTCCTTGTCTCCTGTAACATTTTTTATTTTAAAGTCTATTTTATCTGATATGAGTATTGCTACTCCAGCTTACTTTTGATTTCCATTTGCATGGAATATCTTTTTCCATCCCCTTACTTTCAATCTGAATGTGTCCCTCAGTCTGAAGTGGGTCTCTTGTAAACAGCATGTATATGGGTCTTGTTTTTGTATCCATTCAGCAAGCCTGTGTCTTTTGGTGGGAGCATTTAATCCATTCACGTTGAAGGTAATTATCGATATGTATGTTCCTATTACCATTTTCTTAATTGTTTTGGATTTGTTTTTGTAGCTCCTCTTCTTTTCTTGTGTTTCCCACTTAGAGAAGTTCCTTTAGCATTTGTTGTACAGCTGGTTTGGTGGTGCTGAATTCTCTTAGCTTTTGCTTGTCTGTAAAGCTTTTGATTTCTCCATCGAATCTGAATGAGATCCTTGCCAGGTAGAGTAATCTTTGTTGTAGGTTCTTCCCTTTCATCACTTTAAGTATATCATGCCACTCCCTTCTGGCTTGTAGAGTTTCTGCTGAGAAATCAGCTGTTAACCTTATGGGAGTTCCCTAGTATGTTATTTGTCGTTTTTCCCTTGCTGCTTTCAATAATTTTTCTTTGTCTTTAATTTTTGCCAATTTGATTACTGTGTGTCTCGGTGTGTTTCTCGTTGGGTTTATCCTGTATGGGACTCGCTGCACTTCCTGGACTTGGGTGGCTATTTGCTTTCCCATGTTAGGGAAGTTTTCGACTATAATCTCTTCAGATATTTTCTCGGGTCCTTTCTCTCTCTCTTCTCCTTCTGGGACCCCTGTAATGTGAATGTTGTTGCATTTAATGTTGTCCCCGAGGTCTCTTAGGCTGTCTTCATTTCTTTTCATTCTTTTTCCTTTATTCTGGTCCACAGCAGTGAATTCCACCATTCTGTCTTCCCGGTCATTTATCCCTTCTTCGCCTCAGTTATTCTGCTATTGATTCCTTCTAGTGTGTTTTTCATTTCAGTTATTGTATTGTTCATCTCTGTTTGTTCTTTAATTCTTCTAGATCTTTGTTAAACATTTCTTGCATCTTCTCGATCTTTGCTTGCATTCTTTTTTCCGAAGTCCTGGATCATCCTCACTATCATTATTCTGAATTCTTTTTCTGGAAGGTTTCCTATGTCCACTTCATTGGTTGTTTTTCTGGGGTTTTACCTTGTTCCTTCATCTGGTACATAGCCGTCTGCCTTTTCATATTGTCTCTCTTTCTGTGAATGTGGTTTTTGTTCCACAGGCTGCAGGATTGTAGTTCTTCTTGCTTCTGCTGTCTGCCCTCTGGTGGATGAGGCTATCTAAGAGCCATAAATTTTTATTGTGTGTTATTTATCGTATATGAAAGAATGGTAGACACTGAAGCAGATAATATTTTCTTTCAGAAAGTTCATGCACTTTCCTTTGCCAAGTGTCCAGAGTGAGGGGTTCATCTTTATGATCTACTGAAGTTTTGGACCAAGTCCAGATTGGGTTAGTGATCATCAGTTTACCTCTGCTTTCAGGTGTCTTAGTGAGAGCAGACTGCTTCCACTTGTACTATTAGATGATCAGATCTCCGTCTGTCCAGCTCTTCTTCTACACATGTTCTGTGGGGTAAAATTAGTGGACAGG
Source organism: Eubalaena glacialis (assembly GCF_028564815.1). Taxonomy (NCBI): domain Eukaryota; kingdom Metazoa; phylum Chordata; class Mammalia; order Artiodactyla; family Balaenidae; genus Eubalaena; species Eubalaena glacialis. Next base: position 8,630,478 of record NC_083718.1, on the reverse strand, counting down.
AAGGAGAAACTCTGTATTTGAGATACCTTCAGATTCCTATCCATCACACCAGCAAATTCATCACTATTGCAATTATCTTAGTTCTTTTACCAGCAAAATTTTTCTGCTTGAAGAAAGCTAACTCTTGCTCAGTGGCCTTCAGAATTAGCTAATATTTCATGCTTATAAGTGGCTACTTTTAAGGGAGAGTTTATCCATCTCTGGAATTTTTTGTACCCACTGTTCTTCAGTGGCTTTAAAGAAATATATAGTATTTCATTTTATCTAGGCTTTTCTCAGAATTAAGGCAGAAGTGATTTTTTTCTTTTTTTTGGTGAACATCTTAGCTAAAAGCAGAACTCTCAATGTAGTATTTTTGAAATTAGCCTAATTTGGAAAAACACTGACATTTCTATTAATTAATTAGTCCCATAAACTTTAATGATCGCTGTCTCTATACCAAGTATTTTTCTTGATTTGGGGAATTCATCAATAAAATACGTAATTGTTGATATCCTCAAATACCCATGATTCATACATTCTAGTGGACCAAAATGTTGATTATTTGAAATAGTCAATTAATAGCATATTTACATAGTTTTTCCCTGAGGAAAAACTATTTTCCTATAACTTTCACAATGGATCTGTAATATTCTGTTATTTGATATTATGTTTTAATGCTGATTTAACCAGAAATTGTATTATTCTTGTATGAACTAGGTTAGTTCTGATCAAAATTCCTAAGCCATGAATTATCTTATTCAAATAATATATGTTACTCAGAAGTTCAGTATATAAAATAGAGATAAAGGTTGAACTGCCCTGGTTATAGTGGATCTGGGGGATCTGAAACCTCACTTGCTTATCTTCCTTTTTCTGCCCTCCAATACTTTCTGCCTTGAGGATGCCTCTGAAATAGCTGCAAGGTTTCTCTCTGTTCCCAAGATATATAAAGAGCATAATTTGAAAACCATTAAATAGATCATCCATGCAGGTAAGGGATTTTTCTGTTTCCTTTTTATGACCATTTTCTTCAAATTTCTGAGACAAATTAAATTCTTAGATGAAGTTAATGGTTGGTTTGAAATTAACTGCTGATATTTATGTTTGAATACACAGAGTTATTTAATAGTTCTTTGGGGTTTTCTTCAAGCTCACCTTCACTGAATTATAGAATCTCAGGGGTTGGAAATAGCCTTAGAGATAATTTAGCATAACCTCCCACTCAGTGAATGTCTCCCTTCTACAACATCCCTGACAGATGGTCACTTAGCTTCTGCTTGAGCATTTTCTGCTATTGGAGTTCATTACTTTCTGAAACTATTTCATCTTGACTAGCTCTATTTATTAGAAATTTCTTTCTTTACTGATCCCAAACGTGCGTCATGGTGATTGCCAATAGTTGATAAAAATTATGCACCCAATTTCCTCATCTCCTCCCTACCTGACCTGATTTATATATCTTTCTTCTTAATATACTCATATTCCTCAATGTGCATTCTACTATCACAGCATTTATTTCTTTATTCTCAGTGGGGAATTGTGGAGAATGCATTGACTTCAACAAATGTACACGAGGAATCAATGTGCATGTAGACTACTCTAAAGGCCATCCCATAAGAATGTTTCTTAGACGCTCAGGATCCAAAAAATTTGATACCCGGGATCCATGAGAGGTTCCTAGCTGACATCCTTTGAGTGGGCTTCCTTTCAGACTAATCTTATGATTTTTCATTTCCCCTTCCTGTCCTCCTCCTCCTCCTCCTTTACTTCTTCCTTGTGTGTGTGTAAGGGGGAGGAGTCTATTACATACAATAGTTAAATAATAAGTTATTAACTGAATACTTAGTATTAGCATAAGTTATCAGCTACCCATGTTAATCTTTCTTATTCATATTTTTAATGGGGGGGAAGTAGGGAAGGACATGAAAAATATCTTGTCAAACTTTCATTTGTAATTGTGCTTGCTATATTTTAAACAGTTTAAAAAAAGTGAAGCTTTCTAAATCCTCAGAAAAAAATTTTATGCTTATGTTGTAATTTAAAGATTAGTGAAGACATACAGATGGCTAAAAGGCACATGAAAAGATGCTCAACATTGCTAATTATTAGAGAAATGCAAATCAAAAGTACAATGAGGTATCACCTCACACTGGTTGGAATGGCCATCATCAAAAAGTCTACAAATAATAAATGCTGCAGAGGGTGTTGAGAAAAAGGAACCCTCCTACACTGTTGGTGGTCATATAAGTTGGTACAGCCACTATGGAGAACAGTATGGAGGTTCCTTAAAAAACTAAAAATACAGATACCCTATGATCCTGCAATCCCACACCTGCACATGTATCTGGAGAAAACCATAACTTGAAAAGATTACACCCAGTGTTCACAGCAGCACTATTTACAATAGCCAAGACATGGAAGCAACCTAAATGTCCATCTACAGCTGAATGGATAAAGAGGTATAGTTATACAAAGGAATATTACTCAGCTGAAAAAATTGAAATAATGCCATTTGCAGCAACATGGAGAGACCTAGAGATTACCACACTAAGTGAAGTTAGCCCGAGAAAGACAACTATCATATGATATCACTTATGTGTGATATAAATCTTTAAAAAATGATACAAATGAACTTATATACAGAACAGAAAGAGACCCACAGACACAGAAAACAAACTTATGGTTACCAAATGGGAAGGGGTGGGGAGGGATAAATTAGGAGTTTGGGATTAATATAATACACAACTATATATGAAATAGTTAGTCAGTAAGGACCTACTATATAGCACAGGGAACTATACTCAATATTTTGTAATAACCTATAAGGAAAAATCTGAAAAAAATAGATATATATGTATGTATAACTGAATCACTTTGATGTACACCTGAAACTAAACACATTATAAGTCAACTATACTTCAATATAAATGCATAAGTAAAGTTTGAAAAAAGATTACTAGAACATCTAAAGTTTAGATAGCTATCCTTGCTAATGGTAGCTAAAGATAGAAAATGCCATACAAAATCCAGAGACATCTGACCATTTTTTATTATGATTTCTTCGTGTGGAATGCCCTCCTCATTTACTTCTAACTGTTCCAAGTCTAACTATGCCTGTGAATCTGTGCGAGCCGTAATATTTCCTTAATACTTTTCCTGAATATTATAATTTCCAATGAGCTCAGCTTCTCAAATTCCCATATTTGTAGTTTAAAAACATTTATTGAATAATTAATGGTTTGCCAAGCTTTGTATCAGGTACTACAAATAAAATGATGAAAATGCAGTGTTCAAACAGCTGAAGTTCAGAGGGGAGGAAGAAGGCAATCAAAAATTACAAAATAGTGTGGAAATGCTATGACAGAAATAAGCATGGGGCTGTTTTTGTGAAGAGTCAAAGGACACTCAGTTTTCTCGGCGTGTGTTTCTGGCAGATATGGAGTGATCTAGTGTCATGGTGCCAGGGAAGATGTCTTGTGTCCTGAAGTGCTGTGCAAGTTCTCATTATATTGTAACCATTTATTTATATGTCTATTTTAATACATTATTGCTAGCAGTATATTAGTGGTAGTAGTAATTAGAAACTCCCCCCCCCCCATATGAGTTCACCTGGTAGGTTATCTTCTTATCTCTGGAGGCCTTCAAGCTATGTTTGCAAACATATTAAGCATTGGATGTAACATTAAAAAGAAAACCTTCAAAGTCCCTTCCAAAAATAAGCAACTATACTTTTTCGATTACATATTAAACTTTTTAGCTTTTGATTCGTACTATTCTCCAAGATTTTTGTTAGACTGAACAATTGTTACTTGACCCAGCTTTGCTAAAGTTCAGTTGTTTTGTTTTTAAATGTTTTCCTCTTAATTTTATGACCATGCCGGTTTTTCCTTTTCTTGTTGATGTTTATGCTTCTCAAATATTTGTTATCAGTGATCACAATTTTAGATGCCTTTCACCCAAGCCATACATATTTAAGGACTTAATCTGATTTATAAATTACTTATTCTTCCAAAGTCCGTTGTGCTGTGCCCTCTGAAATTCCTTCAGGTCTTTTCCAACTTCCTGGTTTTGAGATGCCTAGTTGAATATATTGCATCTCATTTACATTTACTGTGTATTTTGCATATTGCTTCCTGTCTTGTAGTTGCTTAATTTGGTTCTGTTTGGTCCTAGCTTCCAAGTCAATATGCACAGACAAACAGGCATTTCTAAGACAGATGGTGCCAAATAACTATTATACTTTACTCATATGGAATCCCAGGTTACAATGACAAAACTAAGTAATAGCCAATATAAGAAATTTAAAAACTAATTCATAGCTAACTAGCTAACTCATGCATCATCAGATCATTATACAGAAATGTTTTACATTATATTCACTGGAGTTCTCAACACAATTTCATTGAAATCACACTATATCTCCACAAATATTTGTTGTGCTCATTTAACCATATAAAAAGTACAAGTTAAGCTGAAACATCTTTTATTTCCTATAGTATAACCTCTACTCAGGAACGCCCCTTCAAACAACAGATTTAAAATTTAAAATGTGTTTGCCAACATTTAAAATTCCCCAAAGTTCAGATTAATTACCAAATTCTCCTGCAAACTCAGCAGCAGCAACAGCTGAGCTGCACAGACCTTATTTTGTACAGAATTGGCATGTTTTTGAACTTTGTGAACTCTGTGTAGACTTCTTACGCACAGGATTCTGGCTAATTCATGAAAAGTTCATTTTGCAATAATTAAATGTTAGTCTAGGACTATAGTCAACAGACTGTTGAACGTGTTGGAAACTATCAAGCAAATTTGACCAGTACAAGTGAATAGCATAATTAATTTACATGACTCTCTTTAAAGGGAATTTAATTCATAACGAGACTTGCTCAGTCACTCAGTCTCATAGTAATTAACATCTACTAATTCTCATAATAGTAAACATGTATTACTTTCTAAGAATTTAGTAATGAACTCATCACTGAGGGTATGGTGATGGTTAGTTCTGATAGTCATGCAATTCATATTTGTGTACAGCACAATACACATGTTAGGTGCTAGAACAGAGGTTTTCACAGGTTGCTAATGAGCATTGAGGAGGGGACACAGTATTTCCTGATGAAGAGCAGGACAGATCAGGGAACACTTAAGAGAGACGTCAAGGTTGGAACTGACATTGAGAAATGCTTGTAGGACTAGAAAACTAGAGAAGGAAGATGAAAAAGGAAGAGGGAGGGAGAAAAAGGCAAGACCAAAAGGCATGTGTCCAGTGGTCTGAGAAAGGTTGGTGTAGTCATCAATTGTAGCTAATTTGCTACCATTAGAGTTGAGGGTTTATATCGGCAAGTGCTGAGAGTTGAGTCTAGAAAATGGGCAGGAGTCAGTCAATACAAGACTTTTAATTTTATGCTAAGAGGATTAAAATTTTTATTTGATATACATCAGAGTCAGTGACACATTTTTAAAGTATAACAATCTCTTGAGTAAGTGTTTAGGTCATCCCGGTGAGCTACCTAGTTTCTTTCCTTCCTTTTGTCCACCCTGCTTTCCATCCTATCTACTTGCTCTCCTTTTCCTCCTCTCCTGTCTTCCTTTTCACCTACTGTCCTGACCTATTCCCTTCTTTACTTTCTCTCTTTCCTCCTCCCTATCCTCCTAATTTTCTCCTGCCTCAATGGATTAATTTATATTGCTTTGATATTTTTCTATAAAATCCAGTATTTTAAAATATTTTAAACATTAACATTACGCCAATGTAGCTTTTGAATTTGTTTGACAGTTCCAAGTATTTTTGAACCTATAAAGTTTAAAATAAAAACTAGTTATTTATCCACTGTAAGATACAAATTCCTGTAACCGAAAGAGAATGGAAAGCAAGTCATTCATCTAAACTAATCATTTGAAAATATGGAAATAAGAATGGAATATTATTTTATTCAAGAGTTATTTTCCCCCTGACTTTATGCAAATGGCTTAAAAAAACTTCAAATAGAAATAGAATACTTGCTGTTTTCTTATTTTTTAGCATGCTTTCTTGATGAATGCTTATTTTGTTGCTAGACATTTTCCTTTCTGATGGTTCTTTAAGATTCAAACCTTTACATGTACTAACCTTTACATTTAGTGGTTCACTAAATATTTTATAGACTATCAAGAAATGTACTTGAAATGAATGACTTTTCTGTGTTGTACAAAGTTTCCACAGGTACTTATATGCTTTTTTTTAAAATTAATTAATTCAATTTATTTTTTCTTGGCTGCGTTGCGTCTTCGCCGCTGCACACGGGCTTTCTCCAGCTGCAGCGAGTGAGGGCCACTCCTCGTTGCGGTGCGCGGGCTTCTCATTGTGGTGACTTCTCTTGTTGTGGAGCACGGGCTCTAGGTGTGCAGGCTTCAGTAGTTGTGGCACGCAGGCTCAGTAGTTGTGGCACACGGGCTTAGTTGCTCCGTGGCATGTGGGATCTTCCTGGACCAGGGCTCGAACCTGTGCCCCCTGCATTGGCAGGTGGATTCTTAACCACTGCACCACCAGCAAAGTCCTGTTATATGCTTTTTGAATAAGTTATTCCACTAAATGGTTTCAGAGAAATGTTAGAGTCCGTTAGAATTAAATCAAATAGGCGTAAAGACTATCACAAGTACTGAGTGAGGATCTAACGGGAAGTGTGGAACGGAAATCTTCAAGGTTGGAGAAGGTGAATATTACAGCAGGGAAACTAAGATGTTACTTTTGAAAGATTATGTGAATTTCAATTATTTGTTATGAATTTAACTATTTAATTCTGCCCTCTTATTCAACTTGATGTCAGATTTTATACAGATAGATGTCATATGCTTTTATTATTGAGCAACCGCTTAATTTGTTTGATACCTCCCCTCCAATTATTATTTCTGAGTTGTAGAGCAGGTTCCTTGGCAAATTTGAACCCAGATATTTTATTTCCAAAGCCTCTAATGAAGCTGCCTGTTAATGTGACAACAGTGCCTAATAGAAACGGGATAATGTCTAAATATTGATTGTGATGTCTGTCACAGCTTTTGAAGTACTTCTATTTAATTCAGTTTAAAGAAATAAGGAGTTAGGAACTGGCAGATGAAAAGAGTGCATTTAATTTTGAAACATAATTCAGCATATTTACGTGTAATATTAAAAATGAGAACTTAAGAAAATTATAGTCATATTATTAATGGTGTTGAATTGTAAAACCATTGCTGTTATACCCATAATATATGTGCATCTGAGCATTCTGTATTTTCTAATGGGATATTTTTTAGTGATTTCAGCAAGCTGACAAAATAGGAATTTTCCACTGTTATCCCTCCTAGAACATTAATTTTTGGCAACCACTTATGGAGAAAAGTACTTTTGTGGGTGTCCAGGAGTCCAGTGGAGAAGTTATAGCATGCTACTGGAGGAAAAAAACACAAGAAAAGACAGTTGAAGAGGATAAGAATAATTTCACTTGACATGCATCACCCCTCTGCCAAGGCAGCACAGCTCAATGATGAGGAAAACCCCCTGAGACCCCAGTTCCTCCCGCGGAGGAAAGTGAGTGCATTGTGAGTGAGCACCTGGCCTCCCCAGGTGTGCAGGACACAGCCCAAGATGCCCACTTCTTTCTCACCTCGCCAAGAAAGTTGAGGCGATGGGCACAGCTGAGAGATCGGGAGAGGCTGGGAGCACAGCAGTCAGGACTCAGAACTCATCAGAGGACTGTGGAAGTGTCACGGGCTCCATCAAGAAGACCATCAGTGAGCTGTTTGGGATACCTCTCCTGTGGAGCCCCCAGCTGGCCCAGGGGCAATCCTAATGCTCCACGTGCCTCACCCCCTCCTGCCTCGTGGCTGACCCCCATGCACCCCGACAGATGGTGAGGGCAAGCCTTTGTAGGTGGAGTGTGAGTGCATGCAGAAAGCCTGGCCAGCCCTCAGAATTGGGAGCAAACAGACCAGCTTGAGCATTTCAGGGAACTGCTCCAGGGAACCCACGTGGAAGGCGCTCAACACTTGGCCTGGCTTTGCAGGATTTAGAGGAGGCATGCACTCTTAAAAATTCCCCCCTGCAAGAGGAAACAAGAGGTGTGGAGCAGGCACCTCCGTAGAAGAGGTCCGAGAGAGCCTCAGAATCTTTAGCTGAGCTGACCGGTGAAGTTATTTTTCTCCTAAGGCCAGTCAGTAAAGACTAGAGGAGGTGACTGCTTCTCCAAATATGAAGACTGCAATGCAAGGTTCAAGGAACACTGCAAATCAAGGAAACATGATACCACCAAAGGAACACAATGATTTTCAGTAACCACTCCCAAAGAAATGGACATCTATGAATTGCTTGACAAAGATCTCAAAATAATTGTTTTAAGGAAGCTAGAGAGCTATGAGAGAACATAGAGAGACACCTCAACAAAATGAGAAAAACAGTATATGAACAAAATGAGAAGTTCAACAAGGAGATGGAAATCATAAAAAAAAACCCCAAAAAACACAAAACCAGAAATTCTGGAGCTGAAGAATACAATGAATACAATACAATGAATGTATGTGACAACATAAAAACTAATAAAAGTGTAAAGCTAACTGGTAAAGGTAAGTATACTGTCACATTCAGAACTCTTCTAATACTGTAGTTGTGGTATGTAAATCCCTCTTAACTGTAGTATAAAGATTAAAAGAATAAAGTATTACAAATAACTATAATAACTTGTTAATAAATACACCATATAAAAAGTTACAAATTTTTATATCAAAATATAAAATATTGGAGGAGGTAAAAGGGTAGAGTTTTTGTATGTGACCAAAGTTAAGTTGTTATCAACTTAAAATTATCTTATAAGATGTATTTTATAAGCCTCACGGTAACCACAAAGCACAAACCTATAGTGGGTACATAAAAGAGAAAGGGAAAGAAAATAGAATACCATTAAAGAAGATCATCAACTCAAAAGCAAGACAGAAAGAGAAGAAGAAAGGGAGAAAGAAATATAAAACAGCCAGAAAACAATGAAAAAAATGTCAGTAGTAAGCCCTTACCTATCAATAATTACTTTACATGTAAATGGATCAAACTCTCAATCAATATTTATAGAACAGCTAAATACATAAACAAACAAAAAACAAGACCCAACTATATGCTGCCTATAGGAGACTCACTTCAGCTTCAAGACACACATAGCTGAAAGTAAATGGAGGGAAAAAGATTATTCCATGCAAGAAACAAACAAAAGAGCAGGGCTAGCTCTGTATATATTGGACAAAATAGATTTTAACAAAGTCTATAACAAAAGATAAAGAAGGCTATTATATAATGAGAAAGGGGTCAACTCATCAAGAGGATCTAACAATTTTAAGTATATGTGTACCCAACATCAGAGCACTTAATTATATGAAACAAATTTTACTAGGTACGAAGAGAGAAACAAACTATTTTTTTCTGACTATAATGACATAAAACTAGAAATCAATAACAAGAAGAATCATGGAAAATTCACAAATATGTGGAAATTAAACAGTACACTCCTGAATAACCAGTGGGTCAAAGAAGAAATCAAAAAGGAACTCTAAAAATATCTTGAAACAAATGAAAATAGAAACACAACATACCAAAACTCATGGGGTACAGAAAAGCAGTTCTAAGAGGGAAATTTATAGCAATAAATGCCTACATTAAGCAAAGAGAAAGATCTTAAACAACCTAACTTTATAACTCAAGGAATTAGAAAAGGAACAAACCTAGCCCCAAGTTAGCTGAAGGAAAGAAAAAAACTCAGAGCAGAAATAAATGAAATAGAGATCAGAAAAATAATACAAAAGATTAATGAAACAAAGAGTTGTTTTTTTAAAAAAATAAAATTGACAACTCCTTGACTAGCCAAGAAAAAAAGAGAGGGTACTCAATAAATATAGTTATAAATGAAAGAGGAGGCATTACACGGATAGCACAGAAATACAATGTATCATGAGACTACTAGGAACAATTATATGCCAACAAATTCAATAACCTAGAAGAAATGGATAAATTATTAGAAACATAATCTACCAAGACTGAATCATAAAGAAATAGAAAACTGAACAGACCAATAGTGAGTGAGGAGATTGAATCATTAATCAATTATCTCCCAAGAAAGAAAAGTCCAAGACCAGATGGTTTCATTGGTGAATACTTCCCAACATTTAAAGAAAAATTAATACCACACCTTCTCAAATTCTTTCAAAACATTGAAGTGGTGGGGTCACTTCCAAACTCATTTTACAAGGCCAGCATTACCCTGATATTAATGCCAGATAAGGACACTACAATAAAAGAAAATTATAAGCCAGTATCCCTTTGAACATGGATACAAAAATCCTCAACAAATTACTGGCAAACCTAATTCAATATCACATTAAAAGGATCATACACCATGATCAAGTGGGATTTATCCTTGGGATACAAGGATGATTCAACATATGCAAGTCAATAAATGTGAGCATCACCTTAATAGAATGAAATAAAAATGATTTGATCATCTCAGTAGACACTGAAAAAGCATTTGACAAAATCCAACATCCTTTTATGATAATAACTCAAAACAAATTAAGTATAGAAGAAATGTACCTCAACATAATGAAGGCTGTACACGACAGACCTATAGTTTACATCATACTCAATTATAAAAAATTGAAGGTTCTTTCTCTAAGATGAGGAACAAGACATGGCTGCCTGCTCTTGTCACTTATATTGAACTTAGTACTGGGAGTCCTAGCCGGAGCAATTTGGCAAGGAAAAGAAAGAAAAGTCATTCAAACAAAAAGGGAGAAACAAAATTGTCTCTGCTTGCATATGACATAATCTAACATACAGAAAATCCTAAAGACTCCATTGAAAGCTGTTGGAATAAATGAATTCCGTAAAGTTGCATGATATAAATCAACATACAGGATCTGTTGTGTTCCTATACATTAACAACAAACTGTCCAATAAATAAATTAAGAAAACAATCCCATTTATAACAGCATCAAAAAGAATGCTCTAATTAGGAATAAATTTAACCAAGATGTGATTGATCTATACAAGGAAAGCTTTGAAACATGGATGAAAAAATTGTAGGAGACAGAAATGAATAGGAAGATATCTCATGTTTATGGACCAGAAGAATTAATATTGTTAAAATGTCCATACTATCCAAAGCCATCTACAGATTTGACGCAACCTCTACCAAAATTTCAGTAAAACTGGAAAAAAGAGGGGCAGAGGGAGATTACACACACAAAGAGAAGGCAGTGTGAAGATGGAGTCAGAGATTGGAGTGATGGCTACAGGCAAGGAATGTGGCTTGTGTGCCGCTGACTGCATTTAACATAGCATCAAAAGAGGTGAAATTAGAAAGAATTGGCCAATTTGCAAGCAAGAATGAAAAGAAAAAGAGAATATTCAGAAATGGGGCTTGAAGAAGGCAACTGCTTTCTAAATCCAACAGTAAGAGAGTATGAGAAACACTTTAGAAAACTTGGAGTCACCATTGCTTATTGAAGATCAACCTTTTGTCCAAGACCAAATTAAGAATATAGATTCCACACTTACTGTAAATTATCCTCAATGGATTATTGTGCCTCAAGGCAAAGGTCAAGTTAAGACAATGGGGCCAAATAAAAGTTCTTAATTAGATAAAAAGACTTCAGGGCAGAAGCACAATGTATTGGTTCTTCTACTCAAGCCTGAAAGTTCAAAGCTCTTGACCATTAATTCACAAGAGAGACACGAAGGCAAGAAAGCAAAGCCATATAGCCGTTTTGGTACCTCTGTCAGAAAGCCAGAATTCTGAGTATGGTTATAGGCACATGAAAAAGACTGGTATTAGGTGTATATGAAGCCTCTTATATGTTTGAAAGAGATGTACTTCCAAAAAGAACTGGTAGTCTGTGACTAAGATTTCAAGTGATGCTTGGACCCCCGAAGTATTTCTTACACATCCTTGAAAACATTCCAAATTACTTTTCATGCAATTCTATCACAGATGCTTAGTTGGGGTATATAATAAAATGGAGTTCAAGTTTGGCTGTTACTCAGTGAGTCTGAGAATTTTCAAAAGAAAGTTATGAAATTAGGTAATAAAATAAGAAGAGATGTAAAATATATGGGTGTTGTTAAGATATAAGAACTAGACTAGAAATCTGTAGCGTTGCCTTTGTGCCCCATCATACAGTTCTGGATTCTTGGCCAAGAAATCTTATCGTTCTGTGTCACATTGCTCTTTAATGGCAAAACTGTAGTGATAATATATCAGGTAACCATTTCACAATTTTGTTTTGAGAATATAATGGAAGGGAACATTCTTTGAAAATGTTACGGAGTGGTGTAAAGAAAAACTTGAGTCACACAGGAAATCAGAGGTCTGTAGTTATCCATATTAAGCCAATAGGTGATGCAGCCTCCACCATCACCTAATTGCCAGGATTTGTTTAGAATAGCCACTTTGTTTTGAGACTGTAAGATATGTGCACCTGATTATTTTACAATTTAGATACTGAACATTTAAACAAAAAAAATGTCTTTTTCTAAAAAGACAGCTTCCAGATGAAATGGTTTTTAACACCTAAGGTTGATAGAACAAGAGACCATTGTCTTTCCAGATTATATTAAATTTTAATTGTGGCAGGTCAAACAAGTAATTAAGAATAAAAGTAAAATTTTAAAAGTTGGAGGTTGTGCTTTGAAGATAAAAATCTAAGGAAAGCTCAATAGAAAATGTTTTCATTTAAAGTGAATTTACATTCTGGGCACAGCAAATTGTAATTTTTTTAAACTATAGACTAAGTGAAGCATGAGATGTGAACGTGTGTATTTCCCGTAGTGCCTCATGAATGCATTCTAGAGCTCTCTCAAAGGTCAAAACCACTCTAAGCAGTGCCATGTCAATTAAAACTGTCTACAGATGGAAGTGCATTTTGGCTGTTGTTCAGTTACTCTGAGTAATGTCGAATGCCTGAAAGGGTCAGTCACCTTCAGTAGTCTGAACTGGGGGCCAATTTTTTAAGTTTGGTTTATTATTCAAAATAGAAGGTATGCTGTCTTGACCAATTTAAGATAGCAACCACAGTTTATTTCCTGCCCATGTCATATGCATAGATGAGCTGGCCTGGAGGTGCTCCTCAGTTTCATCACAGCCCTCAATCTGGGATCCAGAATAATGCATCAGCTACAGTGTGAACACTGGTGGTAACTGTTGGTGAGGGAGAAAAGTACATAGTTGTCAGAGCAGGCACTGCCACCATCTTTCTGCCCTCCTCTCGGCCCATAGCAATGCACACGGCCATGTCTGAGACATACAGCACAAGAAGCTTAAGCCTCCTGCAGGCAGGGGGAAACCAGTGGAACATAGTATGTTCAACACATTTGACTGTGAACAGTGCAGATTTATTACGCACATTCCAAATGACTACTTCTGTAAATACAATATTTTTTACTTAAGCATAATGATGTTTTCCCCAAGTCCCAAATTTACTCAGCATTTAGCAAATATTTCAGTTACTAAGTTAGGAAAAAAAATAGCATTCCAACAATCTAGGGACTAAAATATAGTTTTGTTCGTAAGTAATTTTTGTGCTGCTGCTGTTTATTCTCTGGCTGTGTTATAGTTCACAGGGGATACTGATGGGTAATTAGAAAATGCTACCAGTGGTAAAGGGGGCTGTCTCATCTCTGCCAGAAACTGGTGCCACTAAAAGTGCTCGCCTAGCAACACTCGCGCTATCTTGGCAAAGACTGGAATCCCTACAGCATTGGCTGGCAGGCAGTGCCACTTTGGGGGAGCTTGAAATTATCATTAGAGAGCTGCTGTGTGAAAGATGAAAATACGAAAGGGACTTAGGATGTCAGACTGTGAAAGTAAGTTTGAGTTTTATTAAAGCCCAACATCTGAAAACCAAATACAATTTTTATATCTTTTTATACATTTTTGCTATATAAAATGTTAATTTTATATAATCACTATAGATTGAACTTTGTATCAACAGAAAATGACTCCTTTAAGTTTAATATTTAAAGAACTTAACCGTTTTAACCTGGAATCCTACTTTAGCTATTATATTTATATCCTGCTTTCTTTGTATTTATATTTTTTGGACACATTTTACCCATTTTTGTTCTCCCTATAAATTTTTATCATTGATTTTTCTTGTTAATAGCATATATTTTTAACCTTATTTGAGAACCTTGGTCTTTTAGAAAGGAATTTTAAGCAATTTATGCTTATTTAAATGAGAGTGATTCAGCAAGATGGCTGAATAAGATGTCCCCCGGTCATACCTCTTTTCAACAAAAATAATTTGGCAACCATCCATGGAGAAAAGCCCTTTTGTGCGAGCTTTGGGATTCAGGCAGGAGACTGTGAAACTGTTATTGACCCTCCTGAGTTGGACCCCAGCAAGTGTCCTTCTGCCTAGGGTCGCTGGAGCCAATAGAACAAGACCAAGTTGGGTTCAGAAGCAAAGGAAAGTTTGACTCTTTGATCAGAGAGTGGAGAGGTGCGAGCTCAGGCTCTAGAGCACAGGCTCTCCTGACAGGCCGGGGGCGGGGCTGCTATGTAGGGTCTCATCACAGGGAGGGGCGGGGTCATTGCGGGGGTGTGGGGCAAGGGCCGCAGCTGCGCCACTCAGGCTCCAGACCGCAGTGCCGGGTGCAGCGTCTCTGCGCACGGCCCGCTGCCAACAGCATCTTGGATGGAGTGTCGTGCGCAGCATCTGCACGGGGCCCTGAGCTGAGGTGCCGGTGCAGCCATTTAGCGCCAGGAACTCCAGTCTGAAGGGACAGGTCTGAGGCCTCTGCATGCGAACCCTGTGAGCCAATGAAACTAGATTAAGCACAAAGGAAAAGAAAAAAAAAAAAAAACGGTTAGACTTTATTACCCAGATTCTATTTTTATTTCCTGGGAATTGTTAATGGACTTTGCTGGTGACAAATCCCTCCTCTACCTTTTGTCCTGCTCCTATTTCTTGAGGGGCGCTGAAGGCGCAGGTCTGTCTTCTGTGACTGCTTCCTGCTGAGTGTGGGCGTCATTATAACCCTGGTGGAGGAGTGGAACTTCTCCCAGTGGCCTTTAGATGTGTTTAGGTGTGTTTGCCTCGGCCCTGACTGTTCGTCTCCCTGAGTGACCACCATTTGTCTATCCTTTTGGAGACAAAGGACACCAGACAATTTAAGATATGTGGTCTAAATATTAACAAGAGAACAGTGGTCACATCTCAACTTTTTCCCAAGAATGCAGGTATCTCAGTCTTTGGTCTGTAGGCAAGTGTGCGCTGATGTCAAGGCTCACTGCTGTGGCCTGAATCTCCCTGCTCACACTTGTGTTTTTCGGAAGAGAAGCTTCAGGTCAGAGAGTGGTTTGCATGTGTAGTCAAGGGGGTCCACTGCCCCAGGTTCTCTTTCCAGAGGTTGGGGCTCTGGGGCCTCTTTAGTGTGTTGTTCCCAAGGAGTGACCCCTGCGACTCCAGGGCAGAGTAAGGTTAGGTCACTGAGTGAGGTCCGTTCCACTTAGGACTGAGCTGATCTTGGGGGCTGCCAGTTTTCCAGGTTTTTGGGTGCACCCAGGCTCCTGGCCAGAAGGGGTGGAGGGGCAGGTTAGTGGATGCGGGCTGCACCTGGTCACCATATTCCATGAGAGCTTTCATGTCTTCTCTTACATGGAGGACATACCTGAGTTGTTGTATTTCAAGGGGGATAAGGTGTCCCTTCCTCTGAACTTGGGGATGGGTCTACCCTACGTGAGTTCAAATGCACTTAACTTTAACTTATCGTTTCGGGCTAACCACATGTGGAGCAAGGCAATGGGAAGCAACTTAATCCAATTCTTTTGAGTTTCCTGACATAGCTTGGCCAAGGCTCATTTCAAGGTTTGAATGGATGGATCTCTCTACTTTCCCCAATGATGACTGGGGTCTCCAGGCTGAATGCAAGGTCCAATTTTTTATGCCCAAGGCACTTGTGGAGTGGCCAGCAGGGTGTAGGAATTAGGAACTACTGGATGTATATCCTTGGCTTCATTGGCTACCCTGCAGTCCTATACCATCAGGTATTCCCCATTAGGTTTCTTTACAGGGAGAATGGGGGTACTGCAGGCTGATTGGATGGTCTGATAAGGCCCTTGTCAATTGGGCCCTGTATAACAGGGGCGATGCCTAACAAGGCCTCCCGATGGAGAGGGCACTGTTTCCTCTTGGGCCCCCCCGTCCCTGGGCCCAGACCATGGGATTTAGTCCAGGGAGGTCAACTTGTTCTGTCCATAGAGGTTTGTCCTCAGTCATTAACATAATCATCATGTGCCCTTTGTCTAAGGGGACGCCAGTCTCCAGTTTTTCTCCCATTGGGTGGGTAGTAGCCCCAAATTTATGTAAGATATCTCTTCCTAGCAGGGGTATAGGGCATTCGGGGACATGTAGGAAGGAATGGGTGAGCATGTGGTCATCCAGTTTACATTCTAATGGTTCTGTGAATGCCTGTTCTTGAGCTTTCGCCATAATTTTACAACTCTTGTGACCAAGTTTGCCTCATCTGGTGTCAGAACTGAGTAAGTGGCACCAATGTCAACTAAGAATTCGACAGGCTTTCCCTCTATGTCTAATGTCTGCCAGGGCTTCTTGGGTTTCAACTGGAATGCAAGCTTAGGAGCCCCTGGCCCCATCATTTTTCATCTCTTTGGACCATCTGCCTTCGAGGGTAGTGGCGGACATCTGCCGTTTCCATCCCCCTTCAGGGGTGGTGTGGGCATTATCCCTTCCTGTGTCCCTCTCATTTTTATATGGCACACTGATTGGGTCCTATTTCTTTGGCTTGCTATCCCTCAGTGAGAGCTGGGGGTCACTCACCGAATTCTGGAGTCTCTGTGGGTGGTTAGTCCAGATTCCCATGCTGACCGGTTGCCATTGGAGGGCAACAGCCAGTACATGGGCTTGTCTCCAGGCCTTTTTATCCTCCGAATTCTCTTCTATTTCTCAGTTATGAAATACCCAATAGGCAACCTCTAAGAGGCAAGAAGTGCGGGTATCTGATTCCATTTCCAGTTTCTGACATTTACACCTAATTTCAGGAGCACTTTGGGAAATGAAGTACGACTTCAGGATTACATTCCCTCCCAAAGACTCAGGGTCAGTGATACTATAGATTCGGAGGTATTCCCTGAGGTGCTCTAGGAATGCCAAGGGGTTTTCTGTTGGCCTCTGATTGATTTCCCTTCTCTTATTCCAATTGACAGGTTTTTTCCAGCTGCCTGGATTCTGTTTAGGATCATATTTTTATAATGGCTCAGCCTGTGTCTTTCACCCGCTTCTCCAATGTCTTGGAGGTCCCAGTTGGGTTCGTTATCTGGGACTGCTTGGTTCCCAGGTCTGAAAATAGTAGGACCTACATTGCTTCTGTTCTCTTTGTCTGCTTCCTCTTGGGCATTTGAAAAGGCCGTGGCCTTTTCTTCCCCATTTGGAGTACACTGAGGAGGCTCTGCATGTCAGCCCAGGTGGGATCATGGGTCTGAAAGATTCCCCTAATCAGATTCAGGAACCTCTCTGAATCTTCTCTCAACCCCTTACTGTGACTTTCAGATCAGAAGTGGTAAATGGGAGGTGTACCTGGATGGGCCCTCCTTCTCCATCAGGGACTTTCCTCAAAGGGAATACTTTTCCTGGTGGGTTGGTGGACCCTGGCTGGTAATTAGTCCTACTTTGTGCACTTCAGGACTGGGTTCTGGGGGATGGGGCTGGTATGGTGGGGGCCCAAATTGGGACATATGCGGGAAGGGGGTAGGGAGGGAGCAGCAAGAGGAGAGTTAGAGAGGAGATCAAGAAGGTCCTCAGGAGGAGGGTCAAGGGCTGGTATTGCCTCAGTGGAGGAGAGCCGGCATCCTTTCGAAGGCCTTTATTCTGATATAAGGCCATACAAAACTGGACATAGGGAATTTCATCCCGTTTCTTTTGTCTCTGGCATAGCAGGTCCAATTGTAAAATGGTGTTGTAATTTACAGACCCATTGCTGGGCCAAATGTCCCCATCTCTCAGCAGGTATTGGGGCCAGGCTGTATTACATTGGAAGAGTAAATATTTTGGGGTCGGGGGTGATAGCTAAAAAACTTCCAGTTCTGCATGATATACCCTTCAGTATGGTAGACATTTGCTTCCCCATACCTTAGATGTTCTGTTTTGAATTTGCTCCCAGCTAGTGAGGGAGGTGGTTGGAGTGACTTGTTGGCACACAAATGCCAGAAGATTTGACCCAAGTAAGATTTCCAGTTCAGGAAATTTGCAACCAGCCCCAAACTATTAATGGATTCCTCAAAAGACCAAAATAGGAGATATCCAAATGGCATGGACTTTGATATAACTGAGGGTTTCCCTTGAATTTGTAATGGCTTGTTCTTGAGATAGTTAGTCCCTTCTCAGTCAGAATGTCCCACAGGAGGTTAGACAGGACCTCCTCCGGGCCAGAGGAGCTTAGCCATGTTAGTTGCTGACCAATGTGATCTTGTATGGAGTGGCACAGCTGTCTGAGGTGGAGTTCTTCTCTTTCCTCCTTTCAGGTGAAAGGAGGAGTTTTTTGACTTCCCACTGGGTGAGAGATAAACGTATGAGGGATTCCTACAAGTTACTCACCAGATCACTGGGACAGCTGGTATTCTGTGCTGATACCGGGAGGAGAGCTCGGGGAACTTTGGTTGATAAAGAATTACCCAAGGTTCGCCTCACAAGCAGAGGGGAAGGAGAGGTAGGTCGGTGGATGTTCCTGGTCTTTTGAGTGGCTCATAGGGCTTCTCAGCCCACTTCAGAGAAACTAACACTGACCAGAAGAGCTCAAGTCATGGTCATGTACCTACCTTGGTACCCTTTCACACTCAAGCATCCCCAGTGCCTTTCCCTGAACTTGAATTGGGCATCCTTGTTCCATTTTGTCAGGTGGTCCTCATTACCTGGGCCTTTTCCCAGTCTTGCGTCTTGGCTCATGGGGCTGCCCGATGTCCTTTACCAAACTGGAAGTGATGATGGAGAATGCTGTGGTTGACCCCTGGAGTTTAGTGAGGAGGCAAAAACCCTGGTGTGGCTGCTACTGACTTACCCAGAGGCTGAGAGGACAGCACTACTGGTGAGACAGTGAGCAAAATGGCCGTGGCTCCTTCTCATCCACAGGTCCCCACCATTCCTGGATGTCTGGCACCACTGGAAGGCCAGTCAAAGGCAGTGAGGAGACATGCACGCGTTTCAGTGTCCAATCCCCTATGAATCCACAGTGTGATCCCCTCAAGGTGGCGCAGTCCAGATGACTCTGGGGGCTATGCTGTGTGTGTGCCCCACACCCAGGTATCGGGTTGCTAGGCAGAGGTGCTCTGAATTCGGTCAAAGCCTGTCACACTCTGATCCATCAGAGTGAACTCAAAGATCAGAGGCAATCATCCTCACATGAAACTCCCAAAGCCTCTGCCATCCTTCCACTGGAGCTGGTGTGAGCCGGAGTGAGCTGGGAGCCTAGTGGATAAATGCAGGTGAAAAGGCCGTGGTCCATCCATCCCATCTGGGTCACCAAAATTTTGTTACTGACCCTTTCAAGTTGGGCCCCAATAAGGGTCCTTCTGCCCAGTGTTGTTCGAGCCAGTAGAAAAAGACTGAATTTGGTTCAGAAGCAGAGAGTAAAGCTTTATTCTTTAGTCAAAGAATGGAGAGGTATGAGCTTGTGCTCTAGAAGACAGGCTTCCCCCAACAGGCGGTGGGTGGCGCTGCTTTATCACATTATCATCAGTGGGGAGGGGACAGAGTTCTTGGGAGTCAAGGGTAGGGGGGCAGCAGTGCTGCTCACACTCCAGATTGCAGTGTCGTGTGCAGCGTCTACACAGGACCCTGAGCTGAGGCACTGGAGCAGCCTTTTCGCACCAGGAGCTCTGGTCTGAACGGCCGGGTGCCAGGCCTCTGCACGCGGGACCCTGTGAGCCAGTGAGACTAGACTAAGCACAAAGGAAAAGAAAAGTTAGACTTCACTTTATTACCCAGATTTATTTTTATTCCCTGGGAATTGTTAATGGGCTTTGCTGGTGGCAGAACCCCAGTGGAGACCAAGACTGAGGAGAGCCGTTTTGAGAAGGCAGGCCCACACCAGGCAGCTGACAGAACAAAGTCCCTGCTATAGACAAGGAAACAGCTCTGTACCCCTGAGGACTAGGCTACAGCCTCATTTGTCAGGATGCAAAATCACCATCAAAAGGTCAGTTGCATTTGTATACACTAAGAACAAACTATTTGGAAGAAAAAAACCCCACAATCATATTGACAGTAGCATTAGAAACAATAAAATACTTAGAAATAAATTTAACAAAAGGTGAAAGATCTGTACACTGAAAACTATAAGACTTTGCTGATAGAAATTGAAGCAGATGCAAAAACATGAAAGGATATTCTTTGTTCATAGATAGAAAGAATTAATATTGTTAAAATGTCCATACTTCTCAAAGCAATGTATAGGTTCAGTGCAATCCCTATCAAAATTCCAAGGGCATTCTCACAGAAGTAAAAAAAAAAATCAATCCTAAAATTAGTATGAAATCACAAAAGATCCTGAATAGCCAAAGCAATCTTGATGAAGAAACAAAGCTGGAGGCATCACACTTCTATTTCAAACTATACTACAAAATGATCGTAATCAAAATAGTATGTTACTGGAGTAAAAAACAGACACATAAAGCAATGGAACAGAATCAAGGACCCAGAAATAACCCACGCCTACATGGTCATCTAATATTTACAAGGGAGCCAAGAATATTCCATGGGGACAGGATAGTCTCTTCAATATAGGATGTTGGAATAAATGGATATTCACACGCAAAAGCATGCTTGACAAAAGCTTACAGCACTCACAAGAATTAACTCAAAATGATTTAAAGACTTAAATATAAGATCTGAAACCATAAAACTTCTAGAAGAAAACATAGAGAAAAAACAAATTAACATTGGTTTTGCAAATGATTTCTTGGATATGATACCAAAAACAAAGGCAATAAAAGCAGAAATCCATAGTGGCACTACATCAAACTAGAAAGCTTCTACACAGCGAAGGAAATAATCAACAAAATGAAAAGGAAATCTACAGAATGAGGGAAAATATTTGCAAACCATATATCTTATAAGGGTTTAATATCCAAAATATAATAGGAATTCATACAACTCAATAGCAGTAAAGCCCCAATAATCTGATTTAAAAAATGGGCAAAGTACCCAAATAGATATTTTTCTAAAGATGATATGCAGATGGCCAACAGGTACATGAGAAGTTGCTCAACTTATCATCAGGAAAATGAAAATCAAAATCACAAGGAGATATCACCTCACAGCTGTTAGAATGGCTAGCATCAAAAAGACAAGAGATAACAAGTGTTGGTGAGGATGTGGTAAAAAAGAAACCCTTGTGAACTGTTGGTGGAAATGTAAATTGTTACAGACATTATGGAAAACATTATGAAGAGTCTCAAAAATTGAAAATAGAACTGCTGTATCATCTGGCAATACCACTTCTGGGTATATATTTGAATGAGGTGGAATATTTATCTGAAAGCAATATCTATAGTCCTATGTTTATTGCAGCATTATTTACAATAACCAAGGCATGGAAACAACCTAAGTGTCCATTGATGAATGAATGTATAAAGAAAATCTGGTTTATATATACAATGGAATATTTTCCAGCTATGAGAAAGAACTCCTGCCATTTGAGACAACATAGATGGACTTGGAGGGCATTATGCTAAATGAGATAAGTTAGAGAAAGACAAATACGGTATGCTCTCACTTATATGTGGAATCTCAAAAAGTTGAACTCATACAAAGAATAGATTGGTGGTCGCCAGGGGCTGAGAAGTAGGGGAAATGGGAAGATATTGGTCAAAAGGTACAAATTTGCAGTTATAAGATGATTAAGTTCTGGGGCTTTAATGTAAATTATAGTTAATATAGTTAACAATACTGTATTGTATGCTTGAAAGTTGCCAAGAAAGTAGATCTTAGATGTTCTCATCACATGCACAAAAAATGGAACCATGTGAGATGTTAAAAAACAA
Source organism: Eubalaena glacialis (assembly GCF_028564815.1). NCBI lineage: Eukaryota > Metazoa > Chordata > Mammalia > Artiodactyla > Balaenidae > Eubalaena > Eubalaena glacialis. Next base: position 8,608,447 of record NC_083718.1, on the reverse strand, counting down.
AACTCAATTGAGTAAACATTAAAGATCTTAACTGGTTTTATTCAATGATTTATGAATTGGGCAGCATCCAATCTAGCAGATAGAAGGGAGCTCCAAGGATCTGTACAAAATGAAAGACTTATAAGTAGAAGTGAGCAAGAACAAGGATGTTATACTAGGTAAAAATTCAGGCTGGTTATTGCTAAGTTACTTTCTCTGTAGTGGATGGCAGATGTCTGTCAGGCAGATTACCTAACTAGTGCTGATCAGGCGGTCCTAAGTGACTGGTTTAAGATTCCATTTCTAGGAGAGCCAAAACTAATGAAGTCTCTTGTGATGTTGGACTTAGCATACGTAACTCCATTTTGGGCCAGTTGTTTTGTTTTTAACAGAAATAATGGATTAACCTCAGAAGTAACCTTATTGTAATCATTTCACAAGGGAAATATGGTATATATTGAATCATCACATTGTAATCCTTAAACTTACACAATTTTGTATGCCAAATAAATCTCAATAAAGCTAGAATAAATAAATAAAAATCTTTTGGCATTAATTCTATCATAAGAGTTATTAATTGATATTTTTATGTTCCTTTTTTTCTTCTATCATGCTTTATAAAATACGTTTATATTTTGATTTTTGATAGTTATTTAAAAGTTAGCTATTTTTAAAGATGTTATAGAAAAAATTAAATATTCTGAAGTTACATTTGGTCTTTCCTTAGCATTTCCTACCTTAGAATTTCTCATTATTGGCAATTTAACCCTTCTAATTGTTCTAGTCATAAACCTTGGTGTCATCTTTGACTCCTCTCTTACAATCAGTAATGAGTTCTTTTTTTTTTTTTATGAAACATTTCCAGTATACTTTATTTCAATCATTTGTAAATCTGAAAATATAAAGATATAAAATCATTTTAAATGTTCCTTTCAAACCAGGGTATTGCAAAATATGCACACAGGACATACCCTGTTTGTTTTTACACAAATTAAGTTCATTAAGGACAATACCATCTTTTCCTTTGTATCTCCCATGGTTCATAATACAATGCTTGTACAGAGATGGAGCCCCATAAATGAAACAATGTTAGGAAAACTTATTAAAGTATATAAAATGTAACCTAGTGTTTTTTTTTTCACACACACACACTGTATTTTATTTTTATAAGAGATAAATAGACTGACACCAAGCATTGTACATGGATGACCACAACAAAAGCAACAATGATTGCAATTACCAAACATGAAACACACTCATACTATGTCATAATATTGACACTCAGTCCAGTAATCCTCCACTGCAACAGCTCCTTTACTTTGCAGTGAAAATTGATTTGTATATTCTTTGCCTCTGAGTCCTTGTGGGATTTTTTTTTTTTTTAATTCAAACAGAAAGTCACAAAAATTATACTCATCCTCATCAGTTCACTCAGTCCCATGTAATTAATTTGTTTTTCATCTTGATCTTTTGTTAGCACTTTTATGAGTTCATCAGTTTTTCATTAGAGTTCTGAAAATGCTTATTCATTCAGTTCAGCAGTATAGTCAGTTACCAGAAACCTGTACTTGTCAGAGTCTTTTCCATGAATTTCTTGAAGATGAAACCCTTTTATAGGAACATATTTGCAAAAGCATCAGAATACACCCAGAACTGTCTGTAAATGACAAAAGACTTAAAAATGACCATGGTTAAAGATTTGATGAAAGTTCATAATAATGCAGTTGACAAGAAAATTAGTTATTTCTGAGATATACATTTTAAAGTAATAACTAGGATTATGACTTATAACATTATACCAGAACATATAAGATTTTTAGAAATTTCATGTAATGTCTGAAACATTTATATTAACGTATTTCCATACAAATAACCCAATGAAAGTTTAGTATTAGTTGTTTTGTTTGTTTGTTTTTTTATACTGCAGGTTCTTATTAGTCATCAGTTTTATACACATCAGTGTATACATGTCAATCCCAATCGCTCAATTCAGCACACCACCATCCCCACCCCACCGCAGTTTTCCCCCCTTGGTGTCCATATGTCCTCTACATCTGTGTCTCAACTTCTGCCCTGCAAACCGGCTCATCTGTACCATTTTTCTAGGTTCCACATACATGTGTTAATATATGATATTTGTTTTTCTCTTTCTGACTTACTTCACTCTGTATGACAGTCTCTAGATCCATCCACGTCTCAACAAATGACTCAATTTTGTTCCTTTTTATGGCTGAGTAATATTCCATTGTATATATGTACCACATCTTCTTTATCCATTCGTCTGTTGATGGGCATTTAGGTTGCTTCCATGGCCTGGCTATTGTAAATAGTGCTGCAATGAACATTCGGGTGCATGTGTCTTTTTGGATTACGGTTTTCTCTGGGTATATGCCCAGTAGTGGGATTGCTGGGTCATATGGTAATTCTATTTTTAGTTTATTAAGGAACCTCCATATTGTTCTCCATAGTGGCTGTATCAATTTACATTCGCACCAACAGTGCAAGAGGGTACCCTTTTCTCCACACCCTCTCCAGCATTTGTTGTTTGTAGATTTTCTGATGATGCCCATTCTAACTGGTGTGAGGTGATACCTCATTGTAGTTTTGATTTGCATTTCTCTAATAATGAGTGATGTTGAGCAGCTTTTCATGTGCTTCGTGGCCGTCTGTATGTCTTCTTTGGAGAAATGTCTATTTAGGTTTTCTGCCCATTTTTGGATTGGGGTGTTTGTTTCTTTAATATTGAGCTGAATGAGCTGTTTATAAATTTTGGAGATCAATCCTTTGTCCGTTGATTCGTTTGCAAATATTTTCTCCCATTCTGAGGGTTGTCTTTTCGCCTTGTTTATGGTTTCCTTTGCTGTGCAAAAGCTTTGAAGTTTCATTAGGTCCCATTTGTTTATTTTTGTTTTTATTTCCATTACTCTAGGAGGTGGATCAAAAAAGATCTTGCTGTGATTTATGTCAAAGAGTGTTCTTCCTATGTTTTCCTCTAAGAGTTTTATAGTGTCCAGTCTTACATTTAGGTCTCTAATCCATTTTGAGTTTATTTTTGTGTATGGTGTTAGGGAGTATTCTAATTTCATTCTTTTACATGTAGCTGTCCAGTTTTCCCAGCACCACTTATTGAAGAGACTGTCTTTTCTCCATTGTATATCTTTGCCTCCTTTGTCATAGATTAGTTGACCATAGGTGCGTGGGTTTATCTCTGGGCTTTCTATCTTGTTCCATTGATCTATGTTTCTGTTTTTGTGCCAGTACCATATTGTCTTGATTACTGTAGCTTTGTAGTATAGTCTGAAGTCAGGGAGTCTGATTCCTCCAGCTCCGTTTTTTCCCCTCAAGACTGCTTTGGCTATTCGGGGTCTTTTGTGTCTCCATACAAATTTTAAGATGATTTGTTCTAGCTCCGTAAAAAATGCCATTGGTAATTTGACAGGGATTGCATTGAATCTGTAGATTGCTTTGGGTAGTATAGTCATTTTCACAATGTTGATTCTTCCAATCCAAGAACATGGTATATCTCTCCATCTGTTGGTATCATCTTTAATTTCTTTCATCAGTGTCTTATAGTTTTCTGCATACAGGTCTTTTGTCTCCCTAGGTAGGTTTATTCCTAGGTATTTTATTCTTTTTGTTGCAATGGTAAATGGGAGTGTTTCCATAATTTCTCTTTCAGATTTTTCATCTTTAGTGTATAGGAATACAAGAGATTTCTGTGCATTAACTTTGTATCCTGCAACTTTACCATATTCATTAATTAGCTCTAGCAGTTTTCTGGTGGCAGTTTTAGGATTCTCTATGTATAGTATCATGTCATCTGCAAACAGTGACAGTTTTACTTCTTCTTTTCCAATTTGTATTCCTTTTATTTCTTTTTCTTCTCTGATTGCCGTGGCTAGGACTTCCAGAACTATGTTGAATAATAGTGGTGAGAGTGGACATCCTTGTCTCATTCCTGATCTTAGAGGAAATGCTTTCAGTTTTTCACCGTTGAGAATGATGTTTGCTGCGGGTTTGTCATATATGGCCTTTATTATGTTGAGGTAGGTTCCCTCTATGCCCACTTTCTGGAGAGTTTTTATCATAAATGGGTGTTGAATTTTGTCAAAAGCTTTTTCTGCATCTACTGAGATGATCATATGGTTTTTATTCTTCAATTTGTTAATATGGTGTATCACATTGATTTGCGTACATTGAAGAATCCTTGCATCCCTGGGATAAGTCCCACTTGATCATGGTGTATGATCCTTTTAATGTGTTGTTGGATTCTGTTTGCTAGTATTTTGTTGAGGATTTTTGCATCTATATTCATCAGTGATATTGGTCTGTAATTTTCTTTTTTTGTAGTGTCTTTGTCTGGTTTTGGTATCAGGGTGATGGTGGCCTCATAGAATGAGTTTGGGAGTGTTCCTTCCTCTGCAATTTTTTGGAAGAGTTTGAGAAGGATAGGTGTTAGCTCTTCTCTAAATGTTTGATAGAATTCACCTGTGAAGCCATCTGGTCCTGGACTTTTGTTTGTTGGAAGATTTTTAATCACAGTTTCAATTTCAAGTAATGAGTTCTTGTTGGCTTTAATTTTATATGCAGTGCAAAATCCAGCTACTTCCTGCCACTTCCACTGTTAGGATTTTGGTCGAGGCCACTGGCATCTTTAGTTGCATCACTGGGGCATCTCTTAACTGCTCTCCCTGCTTCTGCATTTGTCCCCGTGAGCTAATTTCAACAAAGGATGTAGAGAAGTCCTTCTTGTATATGTTAATTTACCTCTCTTTTCTGCTCACATCCCTCAGCGATTCTCCATTTCTTTAAAGTTCAATACTTACAATGACCTACAAGGCCTCACGTGATCTGTGTGCCTCCTGTCTCCCCTCTGTGCCTTTCTGGTGCACTGTTCTTTCTCGTGGTCACTTTGCTCCAACTGGGCCTTTGCACTGGCTCTTCCCTCTGTCTGTGATGCTCCTTCTCCTGAATCCTTGTGGTTCATGCCTCACTGCCTTCAATTGTTTGCTTGATTGCTTGCTGCTTTCTCAGTGAGCCTTGACTTTGCCACTTTATTTTAAAATGCTCCCTGTTCTCTCTCCCCTCCCCTCTTCCAAACCCAGGTACTCCTCCTTATCTATAACACTTTCCTTTTTTCCATATTATTTTCATCTTCTAATGCACTGCATAATTTAATATGTGATATGTTTCTTGTTTATTGCTATCTAGATTTTAGACTCTATGAGGAAAGGAATAGTTTATCATTTTATTTTCTCTGATATATTCCAAGTGCCTAGAACAGTTTCTGGCATATAATAGGTGATCAGTAAATATGTGTAGAATAAATGGATGAAAGAGCATAAGTAATTCAGTAAAGCAAAAATAAGAAAGAGCACAAAGATTGGAAGAAAATAATATTTCTCTCATTTCTCACAAATGATATAATAATGTAGGAAAATTATACACACATACACAGATAAATTATTAGAATTTACATGATAATTAAGTTATAAGACTGAATTAACAACATTAAAATAAAAATAAAAATTTCCCTACATTCCAGCAACTCACATTTAGGAAAAAAATTATAAAAATCAATAATTTAAAATGGCATTAGAAATATAAAATTCCTTAAAGTAAATCTAACTGAACATCCATCAGGTCTTTCCTGAGCAAAATATAAAAATACATTGAGAGACAGTAAAGAAGACCTAAATAGAGAAGTCCATCTTGATTATAGATTCAAGACCAATTTTAAAAATATGTAAATTCTCCTCTGATTCTTAGAGTAATCCGACTGCTTTCAAAATCCCAGCAGAATCATGTAACTTGACAAGCTCGTATTTATGTATATATAATTGGAAAGGTTAATAGTCGTCAAGACAGTCTAAAGCAAAACAATATAGGAAAAACTTTATCTCTAGCAGGTGTCAAGGGTTACTATAAATTTATTATAATTAAGACAGTGTGATGTTAGCACAAACTACAAGCAAAATACAAAGCTCAAAATCAGATCCACTAATACATGGACATGTTCATATGTGACAAAGATGAGGCACAGGTCCTTGGGGTTTTGGATGGACACCTGAATAAATGGTTCTGCCCCAGTTAAGAATCCGTTGACATACCGCGTTTTATTGTGCTCGCTTTATTGTGCTTTGCAGATAGTGCATTGCTGACAAATTGAAGGTTTGTGGCAGTCCTGCATCGAGCAAGTGTTTTGGCGTCATTTTTCCAACAGCATTTGCTTACTTCATGTCTCTGTGTCACATTTTGATAATTCTCACAATATTTCAAGCTTTTTCTTTATCATTATATTTGCTATGGTGATCTGTGATTGGTGATCTTTGATGTTATTACAACTACTCTCTGGAGGCCCAGACAATAGTTACCATTTTTTAGCAATTAGCATTTTTTTAATTAAGGTATGTACATTTTTCTAGCTATAATGCTATTGCATACTTAGTAGGCTACAGTATGGTGTAAACATAACTTTTACATGCACTGGGAAACTGAAAATTTGTGTGACTTGCTTTATTGTGGTATTTATTGTGGTGGTCTGGAATTGAACCAGCAATATCACTGATGTATGCCTGTATATGGACAAAAAAATTGGACCTCACCTTAATACTACCACATATAAAAAGCATGCCCCAAATGAATTAAATATTAAGATATAAAGGCAAACCTTAATGCTCTTAGGAAAAAATAAGGAAAAATATTATGACTTCAGGGAAGTGGTGTAATACTTAAAGAAGTAAACAAACAAAAAGGACCCCCCAAAATAAAGAGTGTTTGAATACATTAAAACTTCCATTCATCACAGCCACTATATAAAAGTAACTGGCAAAGGGCTCTATTCAGAATATAATGAACTCCTGCAAACCAATAAGACTTTAGAAAAATTTGAAATGGAGAAACTGAATAGATCATATTAATTTTGGTTGTTCAGTTCAATGAAATGGCTTGTTTGACTAAATTTTTTTTCTCCTGATATAATAATTTGGCTCACTGACTATTAGAATAGAATGTATCACTTTATTTTTATATCCTAAATTTGTTCTAATTCAAGTTCAATTGTTTATTAATCTCAACCAAGATATCATTCATTCTTGCAGATTCAAATTTGATAGAGCTATGTATTTACCAAAAGAAATATTAAACGCATTGAAGTACAAATGAACTGTAGTGAATTAATCATAAAACAGAATAAAGTGACTCTTCATCATATATTTTTTGAATTTAATACATTATTTTTATTAGTAAGAAACTTATTCATTAAAATTATTAATATTATTATGGAATTTAACCCATTGATGGAGCTCTTTTATTCTCCCAAGTAGAAACTTTATTAGGCAGACCCGTTATTTATTGGTAAGGCAATGTAAATTGATTCATAATAAGGTCTTAGGAGACTGTTTTGTTTTTAATTATTCTTTTTTTTTTTTAAACTTTTCATTAGTTTTTATTGTGAAATATGTACATAAGAATATATATACTTTATATGTAGAGGGTAAATAATAATAAGTGAATAGTAATTTACCCACATCAAACACAATATATTATTTAGATTTGCAAGTTTTTGAAACTTTTGGTCATATCATATTATATTCTATAATTTGCTTGCTAGCAATTATGTTGTTGATATTCATCTACAGTTATCTATATAGCCGTAGTTTATTCGTTTTCTTTCTCTCTCTCTCTTTTTTTTTTTTAGTAGAACACATTTTAATACTAAATGTTAGTAGTTATCTCTGGGTGGGGATTATAGGTAATTGTTTATTTTTCTTCTTTTATTTAATTCTAGCTTTAACATCTTCATAATGAACATATGTTAAGAAACAAAAATTTTTAATAAAAATAATCAAAGTTCTTTTTAAGAAATGATGATGCACGCACGGGGAGATCAGCTCGGTGCTTTGTGACCACCTAGAGGGGTGGGATAGGGAGGGTGGGAGGGAGACGCAAGAGGGAGGGGATATGGGGATATATGTATACGTATAGCTGATTCACTTTGTTATACAGCAGAAATTAACACAATGTTGTAACGCAATTATACTACAACAAAGATGTTAAAAAAAAGAAATTATGATGCAGTTTAAAATTTTTTGCTATATATTATCTGTAAAGTCATTTATTTTGCCTTTCTTCTTTTGGAATGTGAGTATCCCAAAAGAAAGTTGACATTAATACGTGTAATTTTTACATATTGTGTGGTTGCTGAGGGTTCCCTTTAATGACTGAAACTACTTAGCAGAAACTTTTTTTACAGAAAGCTTTACTGAGATAACTTTGATATATAAAAATCATAAATAAGGTATACAGCTTATTTTTTGATATATGCATGCATTGTGAAAAGATCACCACAATCAAGCTAATGAACATATCCATCACCTCTACACAGTTACTGCTTTGTGTGCATGTGTCCAGAAGATTGAATTGAAAATGTATCATCTTGGAAAATCTCAAGAATACAATAGCGTATCATTATCTATACCCACCCTGCTGTACATTACATCTTTATAACTTGTTCAGTTTACCTAACTGAAAATTTATAACCTTTCACCAAGATCATCCCATTTCCCCCTTGCCCAGCGTCTGGCAACCACCATTCTGCTCTGCTTCTATGAGTTTGACTATTTTACATTCCACAAAGTGAGATCATGCAGTATTTTCCTTCCTGTGTCTAGCCTATTTCACTTAGCATAATGTTCTCCAGCTGCTTCAACAAACGTAGGGGTACAGATAATCTCTTCAAGATACTGATTTCAATTATTTTGGATATATACACAGAAGTGGAGTTGCTGGATCATACGGTAGTTCTAGTTTTAAGCTTTTGAGAAATCTCCGTGTTATTTTCCATAATGGTTGTACCAATTTACATCCCCACCAGCAGTGTACAAGTTTTCCCTTTTCTCCACATGCTCATCAATATTTATCTTTTGTATTTTTGATGCTAGCCATGCTGACTGGTGAGGTGATACCTCGTGATTTGATTTGCATTTCCCTGATGAATAGAGATTTTGAGTACCTTTGCATAACTTGTTAGCCATTTGAATTTCTTCTTTTGAGAAGTGTCTATTTAGGTCCTTTGCCCACTTGTTCTTTGGTTTTTTTTTAAATACAAATTTTTTTTTAGAGCAGCTTTTGGTTTACAGCATAATGGAGGGAAAGGTATAGAAGTTTCTTATATACCCTTGCCTCCACAGATGTGTAGCCTCTTCCGTTATCAACATCCCTCACCAGAGTGGTACATGTGTTACAGTTGATGAACTATATTCACACATCAGAATCATTCAAAGTCCATAGTACACATTATGGTTCACTCATGGTATTGTACCTTCTGTGGGTTTGGACAAATGTATAATTACATGTATCCATCATTATGGTATCATACAGAGTATTTTCACTGTCTTAAGAATTTTCTGGGCTCTGCCTATTCATCCATCCTGCCTTTACCCAACCCCTGGCAAATGCTGATCTTTTTACTGTCTCCACAGTTTTGTCTTTTCCAGACTTTTGTATAGCTGGAATCATACAGTATGTAGTGATTGGCTTCTTTCACTTAGTAACATGAATTTATGTTTCCTTCGTGACTTTTCAAGGCTTGAGAGCTCATTTCTTTTTTTTTTTTTTTTTTTTTAAACATCTTTATTGAAGTATAATTGCTTTACAATGGTGTGCTAGCTTCTGCTTTACAACAAAGTGAATCAGTTACACATATACATATGTTGCCATATCTCTTCCCTCTTGCATCTCCCTCCCTCCCACCCTCCCTATCCCACCCCTCTAGGTGGTCACAAAGCACCGAGCTGATCTCCCTGTGCTATGCGGCTGCTTCCCACTAGTTATCTATTTTACATTTGGTAGTGTATATATGTCCATGACACTCTCTCACCCTGTCACATCTCACCCCTCCCCCTCCCCATATCCTCAAGTCCATTCTCTAGTAGGTCTGTGTCTTTATTCCCATCTTGCCACTAGGTTCTTCATGAACATTGTGGTACATGACTCTATTTGAATTATGGTTTTCTCAGGGTAAATGCCCAGTAGTGGGATTGCTGGGTCATATGGTAGTTCTATTTTTAGTTTTTTAAGGAACCTCCATACTGTTCTCCATAGTGGCTGTATCAATTTACATTCCCACCAACAGTGCAAGAGTGTTCCCTTTTCTCCACACCCTCTCCAGCATTTATTGTTTCTAGATTTTTTGATGATGGCCATTCTGACCGGTGTGAGATGATACCTCATTGTAGTTTTGATTTGCATTTCTCTAATGATTAATGATGTTGAGCATTCTTTCATGTGTCTGTTGGCAATCTGTATCTCTTCTTTGGAGAAATGTCTATTTAGGTCTTCTGCCCATTTTTGGATTGGGTTGTTTGTTTTTTTGTTATTGAGCTGCATGAGCTGCTTGTAAATCTTGGAGATTAATCCTTTGTCAGTTGCTTCATTTGCAAATATTTTCTCCCATTCTGAGGGTTGTCTTTTGGTCTTGTTTATGGTTTCCTTTGCTGTGCAAAAGCTTTTAAGTTTCATTAGGTCCCATTTGTTTATTTGTGTTTTTATTTCCATTTCTCTAGGACCTGGGTCAAAAAGGATCTTGCTGTGACTTATGTCATACAGTGTTCTGCCTATGTTTTCCTCTAAGAGTTTGATAGTGTCTGGCCTTACACTTAGGTCTTTAATCCATTTTGAGTTTATTTTTGTGTATGGTGTTAGGGAGTGTTCTAATTTCATACTTTTACATGTACCTGTCCAATTTTCCCAGCACCACTTATTGAAGAGGCTGTCTTTTCTCCACTGTATATGCTTGCCTCCTTTATCAAAGATAAGGTGACCATATGTGCGTGGGCTTATCTCTGGGCTTTCTATCCTGTTCCATTGATCTATATTTCTGTTTTTGTGCCAGTACCAAACTGTCTTGATTACTGTAGCTTTGTAATATAGTCTGAAGTCAGGGAGCCTGATTCCTCCAGCTCCATTTTTCGTTCTCAAGATTGCTTTGGCTATTCGGGGTCTTTTGTGTTTCCATACAAATTGTGAAATTTTTTGTTCTAGTTCTGTGAAAAATGCCAGTGGTAGTTTGATAGGGATTGCATTGAATCTGTAGATTGCTTTGGGTAGCAGAGTCATTTTCACAGTGTTTATTCTTCCAATCCAAGAACATGGTATATCTCTCCATCTATTTGTATCATCTTTAATTTCTTTCATCAGTGTCCTATAATTTTCTGCATACAGGTCTTTTGTCTCCTTAGGTAGGTTTATTCCTAGGTATTTTATTCTTTTTGTTGCAATGGTAAACGGGAGTGTTTTCTTAATTTCACTTTCAGATTTTTCATCATTAGTATACAGGAATGCAAGAGATTTCTGTGCATTAATTTTGTATCCTGCTACTTTACCAAATTCATTGATTAGCTCTAGTAGTTTTCTGGTAGCATCTTTTGGATTCTCTATGTATAGTATCATGTCATCTGCAAACAGTGACAGCTTTACTTCTTCTTTTCCGATTTGGATTCCTTTTATTTCTTTTTCGTCTCTGATTGCTGTGGCTAACACTTCCAAAACTATGTTGAATAATAGTGGTGAGAGTGGGCAACCTTGTCTTGTTCCTGATCTTAGTGGAAATGGTTTCAGTTTTTCACCATTGAGGACAATGTTGGCTGTGGGTTTGTCATATACGGCCTTTATTATGTTGAGGAAAGTTCCCTCTATGCCTACTTTCTGCAGGACTTTTATCATAAATGGGTGTTGAATTTTGTCGAAAGCTTTCTCTGCATCTATTGAGATGATCATATGGTTTTTCTCCTTCAATTTGTTAATATGATGTATCACGTTGATTGATTTGCGTATATTGAAGAATCCTTGCATTCCTGGAATAAACCCCACTTGATCATGGTGTATGATCCTTTTAATGTGCTGTTGGATTCTGTTTGCTAGTAGTTTGTTGAGGATTTTTGCATCTATGTTCATCAGTGATAATTGGCCTGTAGTTTTCTTTCTTTGTGACATCTTTGCCTGGTTTTGGTATCAGGGTGATGGTGGCCTCGTAGAATGAGTTGGGGAGTGTTCCTCCCTCTGCAATATTTTGGAAGAGTTTGAGAAGGATAGGTGTTAGCTCTTCTCTAAATGTTTGATAGAATTCGCCTGTGAAGCCATCTGGTCCTGGGCTTTTGTGTGTTGGAAGATTTTTAATCACAGTTTCAATTTCAGTGCTTGTGATTGGTCTGTTCATATTTTCTATTTCTTCCTGGTTCAGTCTCGGCAGGTTGTGCATTTCTAAGAATGTGTCCATTTCTTCCAGGTTGTCCATTTTATTAGCATAGAGTTGCTTGTAGTAATCTCTTATGATCGTTTGTATTTCTGCAGTGTCAGTGGTTACTTCTCCTTTTTCATTTCTAATTCTATTAATTTGAGTCTTCTCCTTTTTTCTCTTGATGAGTCTGGCTAATGGTTTATCAATTTTGTTTATCTTCTCAAAGAACCAGCTTTTAGTTTCATTGATTTTTGCTATTGTTTCCTTCATTTCTTTTTCATTTATTTCTGATCTGATCTTTATGATTTCTTTCCTTCTGCTAGCTTTGGGGTTTTTTTGTTCTTCTTTCTCTAATTGCTTTAGGTGCAAGGTTAGGTTGTTTATTCGAGATGTTTCCTGTTTCTTGATGTAGGCTTGTATTGCTATAAACTTCCCTCTTAGAACTGCTTTTGCTGCATCCCATAGGTTTTGGATCGTCGTGTCTCCATTGTCATTTGTTTCTAGGTATTTTTTTATTTCCCCTTTGATTTCTTCAGTGATCACTTCGTTATTAAGTAGTGTATTGTGTAGCCTCCATGTGTTTGTATTTTTTACAGATCTTTTCCTGTAATTGATATCTAGTCTCATAGCGTTGTGGTCGGAAAAGATACTTGATACGATTTCAATTTTTTAAAATTTACCAAGGCTTGATTTGTGACCCAAGATATGATCTATCCTGGAGAATGTTCCATGAGCACTTGAGAAAAATGTGTATTCTGTTGTTTTTGGGTGGAATGTCCTATAAATATCAATTAAGTCCATCTTGTTTAATGTATCATTTAAAGCTTGTGTTTCCTTATTTATTTTCATTTTGGATGATCTGTCCATTGGTGAAAGTGGGGTGTTAAAGTCCCCTACTATGATTGTGTTACTGTCGATTTCCCCTTTTATGGCTGTTAGTATTTGCCTTATGTATTGAGGTGCTCCTATGTTGGGTGCATAAATATTTACAATTGTTATACCTTCCTCTTGGATCGATCCCTTGATCATTATATAGTGTCCGTCTTTGTCTCTTGTAATTGTCTTTATTTTAAAGTCTATTTTGTCTGATATGAGAATTGCTACTCCAGCTTTCTTTTGATTTCCATTTGCATGGAATATCTTTTTCCATCCCCTCACTTTCAGTCTGTATGTGTCTCTAGGTCTGAAGTGGGTCTCTTGTAGACAGCATATATATGGGTCTTGTTTTTGTATCCATTCAGCCAGTCTGTGTCTTTTGGTGGGAGCATTTAATCCATTTACATTTAAGGTAATTATCGATATGTATGTTCCTATTCCCATTTTCTTAAATGTTTTGGGTTTGTTATTGTAGGTGTTTTCCTTCTCTTGTGTTTCTTGCCTAGAGAAGTTCCTTTAGCATTTGTTGTAAAGCTGGTTTGGTAGTGCTGAACTCTCTCAGCTTTTGCTTGTCTGTAAAGGTTTTAATTTCTCCATCAAATCTGAATGAGATCCTTGCTGGGTAGAGTAATCTTGGTTGTAGGTTTTTCTCCTTCATCACTTTAAGTATATCCTGCCACTCCCTTCTGGCTTGCAGCGTTTCTGCTGAAAGATCAGCTGTTAACCTTATGGGGATGCCCTTGTGTGTTATCTGTTGTTTTTCCCTTGCTGCTTTTAATATGTTTTCTTTATATTTAATTTTTGATAGTTTGATTAATATGTGTCTCGGTGTGTTTCTCCTTGGATTTATCCTGTATGGGACTCTCTGTGCTTCCAGGACTTGATTAACTATTTCCTTTCCCATATTAGGGAAGTTTTCAACTATAATCTCTTCAAATATTTTCTCAGTCCCTTTCTTTTTCTCTTCTTCTTCTGGGACCCCTATAATTCGAATGTTGGTGCGTTTAATGTTGTCCCAGAGGTCTCTGAGACTGTCCTCAGTTCTTTTCATTCTTTTTTCTTTATTCTGGTCTGCAGTAGTTATTTCCACCATTTTATCTTCCAGGTCACTTATCCGTTCTTCTGCCTCAGTTATTCTGCTATTGATCCCATCTAGAGTATTTTTAATTTCATTTATTGTGCTTGTCATCGTTTCTTGGTTCCTCTTTAGTTCTTCTACGTCCTTGTTAAATGTTTCTTGCATTTTGTCTATTCTATTTCCAAGACTTTGGATCATCCTTACTATCATTATTCTGAATTCTTTTTCAGGTAGACTACCTATTTCCTCTTCATTTGTTAGGTCTGGTGTGTTTTGACCCTGCTCCTTCATCTGCTGTGTGTTTTTCTGTCTTCTCATTTTGCTTATCTTACTGTGTTTGGGGTCTCCTTTTCACAGGCTGCAGGTTCGTAGTTCCCGTTGTTTTTGGTATCTGTCCCCAGTGGCTAAGGTTGGTTCAGTGGGTTGTGTAGGTTTCCTGGTGGAGGGAATTAGTGCCTGTGTTCTGGTGGATGAGGCTGGATGTTGTCTTTCTGGTGGGTTCGTCCACGTCTGGTGGTGTGTTTTGCGGTGTCTGTGGCCTTATTATGATTTTAGGCAGCCTCTCTGTTAATGGATGGAGCTGTGTTCCTCTCTTGCTAGTTGGTTGGCATAGGGTGTCCCGCACTGTAGCTTGCTGGTCGTTGAGTGAAGCTGGGTCTTGATGTTGAGATGGAGATCTGTGAGAGATTTTCGCCGTTTGGTATTATGTGGAGCTGGGAGGTCTCTTGTGGACCAGTGTCCTGAAGTTGGCTCTCCCACCTCAGAGGCACAGCCCTGATGCCTGGCTGGAGCACCAAGAGCCTTTCATCCACACGGCTCAGAATAAAAGGGAGAAAAAATGGAAAGAAAGAAAAAAAGAGGATAAAATAAAATAAAATAAAGCAATTATAATAAAAAATAAGAAAAAAAATTATTAAGAGTAAATTTATTAAGAAAAAAAATTTTTTTTAATTTTTTTAAAAATAGATTTATTAATTTTTTATACTAAAAATAAAAAAATTATTTAGAAAAAATTTATTAAGAAAAAAAATTTTTTAATTTTTTAAAATAAAAAATATGAAAAACTTATTAAAAATTTTTTTAAAAATAGAAAATAAGCAAAAAATTATTAAGAAAACATTTATTAGGGAAAAAAAAATTTTTAAGCCAAAAAAAAAAAAAAAAAAAACGGACGGACCTAACCCTAGGACTAACGGTGAGAGCAAAGCTAGACAGACAAAATCTCACCCAGAAGCATACACATCTACACTCACAAAAAAAAGGAAAAGGGGAAAAGTTAATATATCCTGCTCCCAAAGTCCATCTCCTAAATTTGGGATGATTCGTTGTCTATTCAGGTATTCAACAGATGCAGGCACATCAAGTTGTTTGTGGAGCTTTAATCCGCTGCTTCTGAGGCTGCTGGGAGAGATTTCCCTTTCTCTTCTTTGTTCGTACAGCTCCCGGGGTTCAGCTTTGGATTTGGACCCGCCTCTGCATGTAGGTCCCCTGAGGGCGTCTGTTCCCCGCCCAGACAGAACGGGGTTAAAGGAGCAGCTGATTCGGGGGCTCCGGCTCAGTCAGGCCGGGGGGAGGGAGCGGTACGGAGGAGGCGGGGCGAGCCTGCGGCGGCAGAAGCCGGCGTGACGTTGCAGCAGCCTGAGGCGCGCCGTGCGCTCTCCTGGGGAAGTTGTCCCCGGATTACGGGAGCCTGGCCGTGGCGGGCTGCACAGGCTCCCGGGAGGGGCGGTGTGGAGAACGACCTGTGCTCGCCCACAGGCTGTTTGGTGGCGGCAGCAGCAGCCCTAGCGTCTCATGCCCGTCTCTGGGGTCCGCGCTGATAGCCGCGGCTCGCGCCCGTCTCTGGAGTTCGTTTAAGTGGCGCTCTGAATCCCCTCTCCTTGCACGCCGCGAAACAAAGAGGCAAGAAAAAGTCTCCTGCCTCTTCGGCAGCTGCAGACCTCCTCTCGTGCACCCTCCCGGCTAGTTGTGGTGCGCTAGACCCTCCAGGCTGTGTTCACGCAGCCAACCCCAGTCCTCTCCCTGGGATCTGACCGAAGCCCGCGCCTCAGCTCCCAGCCCCCGCCCGCCCCGGCGGGTGAGCAGACAAGCCTCTCGGGCTGGTGAGTGCTGCTCGGCGCCGAGCCTCTGCGCGGGAATCTCTCCGTTTTTCCCTCTGCGTCCCTGTTGCTGTGGGATCCGCGCTGATAGCCGCGGCTCGCGCCCGTCTCTGGAGCTCGTTTAGGCGGCGCTCTGAATCCCCTCTCCTTGCGCGCCGCGAAACAAAGAGGCAAGAAAAATTCTCCTGCCTCTTTGGCAGCTGCAGTCTTTCTCCCGGACTCCCTCCCGGCTAGCACCGAAGCCCGAGCCCCAGCTCCCAGCCCCCGCCCGCCCCAGCGGCTGAGCAGACAAGCCTCTCGGGCTGGTGAGTGCTGCTCGGCGCCGAGCCTCTGTGCGGGAATCTCCGCTTTGCCCTCCGCACCAATGTGGCTGCGCTCTCCTCCGTGGCTCCGAAGCTTCCCCCTCCGCCACCCGCAGTCTCTGCCCACGAAGGGGCTTCCTAGTGTGTGGAAACCTTTCCTCCTTCACAGCTCCCTCCCACTGGTGCAGGTCCCGTCCCTATTCTTTTGTCTCTGTTATTTCTTTTTTCTTTTGCCCTACCCAAGTACGTGGGGATTTTCTTGCCTTTTGGGAGGTCCGACGTCTTCTGCCAGCGTTCAGTGGGTGTTCTGTAGGAGCAGTTCCACGTGTAGATGTATTTCTCATGTATCTGTGGGGAGGAAGGTGATCTCCGCGTCTTACTCTTCCGCCATCTTGCCCCTCCCTCCAGAGGTCATTTCTTTTTAGTGCTGAATAATATTCCATTGTCTGGATGTACCACAGTTTATTCATCCATTCTTCTACTGAAGTAGAAGTCTTGGTTGCTTCCAAATTTGGGGAATTATGAATAAAATTGCTGTAAACACCTGTGTGCATGTTTTTGTGTGGACATGTTTTCAGCTCTTTGTGGGTAAGTACCAAGGAGCATGGTTGCTGGGTCATATGGTGAGAGTATGTTTAGAGAACCAGAACCAGTGGTGGCAGCAGGGCCAGCTCCACCTGTGCTGGATCTTAGTGCCAGGATGCCGGTGGTGATACTTGCTGGGGCTTTTCTGGTCCAGGGAGGGGAGTTCTACCGGCTCAGGCAGCCGGGATCTCTGAGGACAAAAACTGCAGCTCCCTCAGTGACGAAGGCTTCAGGGGATCTGCAGCAGATGCAATGGATGTTTACCAGCAGCCTCCTCAGTGGTGAAAGCTGCTGGGATCCTCTGAAAGCAGGCTGCTCTGTCCACTCCCAGGTCCTGGTTGGTGAAAGTCGCAGGGGGTCTGTGGTGACTGCGAGGGCTGTTCAGGCCCACAGGGAAAAGGCTATTGTGGTCTCCTGAGAGCAGACCACAGGGTCCCATGGTGTCGCCCTGCCCTTCTTATATCCCTGCCTTTCTTCTTTGTTCCTAGTTGTCTCCTGATGCCTCTGCTATGCCCATCATCCCAGTGGTCTTGATGGGATGAAACTGCAGCAGGTCCTTCAGGCAGCACCTGGAGAGTCTGGGAGAGTTGGATGTTGACCCTGCTTTACTTTCCTTCCTGCCTGCCCAGTGAACCCACCAGTGGAGGGGATCCCTTTTGGCACTGAGCTATGCTGGCCTGGGGGACAGGATGATGCAGGTGAGATGAAACTTTTCTTCCTACCTTTCCTCTGTGGTTCTTCTTCTTCTTTTTTTTTTCTTTATTGCATTGCAGTAGCTTCTTGACTGGATTCCAGAGTTCTCCCAGAGCTATTTTTATTTGTGGGTAGTTGTCCAATTACTGTCTCTTTGTGGAGGGTTGAGGGTGAGATTTCCTACTGTGCCATCTAGCTGACCTCACCCGGTAGAACTTTTTTAGTTCATTCATTTTCACTGCTATGGGATATGCCGGCATTTTATTATAACCACAATTGTTTATCCATTCTATTGTGACAGACACCTCCCTTTATGTGTTTATTTAGCTTTTGCTTTTATGAACAATACAGCTATGAATATTCTCTTGCGCGTCCTCTAGTGGTCGTGTACAAAGTTTTCTTTAGGGGATTCTTCTTCTGGCCTAGCTGGGGAAAACTCTGGTGGCTGCAGACATTTGACAGCTCGACTGGGTCTGCAGGGTCCACAATGGCCTCACTTAATCTGTCTGGCAGTTGATGCTGGTTTTTGGCTAAGGCAAATCTGTTATCCTCTATATGGCTTCTCTTCTTCCAGTTGGCTGAATTGGGTTTTTGCACAGCAGGATAGTCTCAAGGTTCTAAGAAGGTGAGAGCAAGAGATGCAAGGTCTCAAGTTCTAGACTCTGTCATTCTCACCCATGCTATTGGTCAAAATAAGGCATGAGACATGTCTGGATTTAAGAGGAGGGGACATAGATTTCACCTCTCATAGCCATGTTTACAACCTAGCACAGTCTAATCTCTAACCAAAGTATTGCTACATATTAAACCACCTGAAACTTAATGACATAATGGTGACTTACTATTTTCTGTGATCTTGTGGGTGGCAACCTGCTCAGTTTTTGTGCTTTTCTACCTTGGGAGTGTTTATGAGGCTGAAGTCATCTGATGGCTTGAGTAGACCTGGAGGATCCATGAAGGTCTCAGAAACTGTCTGGCAGTTGGAGCTGGCCATTGTCTGGGGCAGTGTGGATCTCCTCTAAGTAGCACTTCGTCCTTCAGTAAACTGGATTAGGATCATTCACACCAGTGTGGTCTCAGGAGTCCAAGAAAGTGAGGGCAGAATTCACAAAGACTATAACAGCCTAAGCTCTGCAGTCCACCCAACATCACTTTCAAAAAAGATTATTGGTCAAAGCAAGACACAAGTCCAGCCCGGTTTTAAGGCATGGATGAATAAGCTTTTATTGATGTGAGGAGTTGCAACGTATCATGGAGATATTTTCAATCTACCATAGCTTGTAAGGTTTTTTTGCTTTAAAGACTTCTTCCGATATTAGTAAAGTACATCAGCTTTACAAAAAAAAATAATTTATATTTGCCTGGTCTTGTTTTGATCATTTAAATTTCAATCTTTTTCCTTCTGCTTTAAAGAGCTTTAAAGAGCTTATGGTTTAGCTTTTAAAATCCATCCAAAATATATTTGCTTTTTAGCCTTTGTTACATCTTTTGTTAAAAAAAATTTAAAAATTCTGTTATTTTATAGTTTGAATGTTGGAACATTAATTTTATTCTCATGCTATGTGATGTATTACAATCTCTGTTACTTAGATTTGCTGGTACTTCTAATCTGTCCCTGGATTGGACAGAATTGCAGGATAAATGTCAATTTTATTTTGGGATTCAGCCAACATCCTTGCTAGTAGAAAGTACAGGAAAATGTAGATAAGCATATTCTCAGGCAGTATTACAGATTTTCTCTTTTATCTAGAAAATAGTACAACTAAAATTTTTTGTTTGATGATGATTTGCAGTTATTTATTTCCAGAAAGACTCATACTATTTTAATACTATCCTCAATGCTATCTTCAATAGAAAATACTGTTCTCAAAAGAAATTTCTGAATTTCTAAGTTTATTTAATTAAGTTTAATTTTATTACTAGTATAAAATTTTCTTTTACCAAAGCAGTTTTCAATAATACAAAATATCCTTATTTAAAAATTAATTTCTCTGATTTCTTTAAAGTAATTTTTACCAGAAATGCCTCTTCAATATTTATTTGACTAACTTAACGTCTTACTTTTGCGGTTGAACATATTTTTGCCCTTATTTTCTGCTACGTTTTAAATTTTGCCAAGATTTTTAAGCAAACTATTTTCTTAATTATTTATAAGATACTGGACAACGTGTCATTTTTACAACCAGTACTAGTTTTGAATGTTTTTGTCTTAATTTTCTTAAATGAAACCCATCTTTTAAAATTTATAAGCAATGAGTACACTAAAGTAAACAATTATCGTAGCAAATCTGAATCTGTGAGCATATCACCTATGACAAAGTCATCTCATTTAGCAGGGAAGTTAAGTGTATAACAGTTGTGTCATAGACACTAACAAAGTACAGGGCAAGAGTAGCAGACAGGAGATCGTAATTCAATATTTTCTCTTGAGTATTACTGAAAAAAATGTCCTTGAATTTTTTTCTCAAAATACAGTTGAACATATTCTTTTGTTAGATATTAGTAATAACAGCTGTGAATTCTTATTTAATGGGTGGACAGGAGAAGATCACATGCCATGGAAAAATGGCTAAAATGAAGTCAGCACTTTATTTTCTGAGGGTGTGGTTGAGTGGATTTACAGGTGTGTGAATTTACTTTGAATGAGGCACAGTGGAAAAATGGGAGTTTATCTTTTTTGGAGACTTTCAGAATTAGTAGTGAGGGACTAAAACTGAAATCAAGTTAGTCGCTTATTTTCCTTTCCTCTTCGACATTTAATGGGTATTAAAGCCAAGCCTCTGGCCTTGCCCTTCTCCAGGAGAGATGGGGCATACCGGAGAATAGAGGATTTAGGTTCCAGACCTCCCAGCTTCACCCAGAGGGCTCCTTGCAGGGCTCCGCCCCTTTTCTGCTTCCTGACCAGGTGCTTCAAGCATCATCAGTCAGCCACCTGCTGACCACTGAGCAGCCCAGGGAAGCTACAGAGGCCCATTTAACCACAGTTAATTAATAAAATCAATTAATCTGCTCAAATAATTGAGATTCAATAGTATTTACGAACCTTTATTATTCTGTTAGGCTCACAAATAGCCTTATTATAATAAAATGTTGCTCTAATAAACTTCACCCTGACAAGCCTCAAAAAAAACATCCTGAGAGCCGGCTTCATTATCAGCAACCTGCAGGCTTTGCTTGAGTCCCCGGAGCAGGTGACAATTTGATTTTTAAGTGGCTTAGTGATACTTCGCATTGATGTAGCACCATTCAAACCACATCTCAGAGTGCTTTACAAAACATTAATTAATGACAGCTCATAATATCCCATGGAGGATGGTGCATTTTACAGCTATCCTTTTAGAGAGGAAATTTCCAGGGGTTAAGAGGCTTCATAAAAGTCGCACTTCAAAAGCAGCTGTGAAGCTATGAACTGAGTTAGGAATATGAAACTATCAATTTCTAGCACTATCAAACAGAACTCATTTCCTCTTACTGTGAGTCAATAACCAAACTAACCGACATGTCGTTTTTCAGGTTTTTAAAGCAAAAGTAGCATAATTCAGAAAGTAGAAAGGTCAGTGCTTCAGAAAGGCTTTTGAAATAGGTCTGATAATGGCTGTAAATTTCTACCTGATGTAAAAATAGTTGAATTTTAAAAATGGGAGTGTTTACTATAAAAGACACTAGTTGAAAACAGTGCTTTGTTGGGAGAGGGAAAGGTTAAATTCAGCAATTTGGCATTGAATATTGATTTAAAAGTCACATTTAGAGATACCTAGTTGTAACTAAAGAGCACGTGCAGTATGGTGGTTAAGACAGTAGGCTTTGGAGTTGAATAGAATTGAATATAACCTTAAGTACTGCCGTGTTAATTGCTGTGAGACTTGCAGAAATTACTGAATCCATCTAATCGTCAGTTTCTTCATCTGTAAAAATAAAAACAGAATCTAACTCCATTAAAACATTCCTAATCACATATACAGATGTACACATTAAGAAGAATGCCAGGTTCTTATCATAAATGTATTCCATTTCTCTGAGTGGTGTATTTGGAAAAATCAACTGGAGTTTTTTGCCTCTGTAAATTTAATTTTTAAAACTATATAATCCACATAAATTATATAACATTTAACATTTACAAAGGATATAAAATTGAAAAGTATCTACCTGTTTTGTCTGGTCCCAAGCCACCTAGATAGTCTCCAAAAGGAACGTCAAAATTTCTTAAGTAGGGCTTCCCTGGTGGCTCAGTGGTTAAGAATCCGCCTGCCAGTGCAGGGGACACGGGTTCGAGCCCTGGTCCGGGAAGATCCCACATGCCGCGGAGCAACCTAGTTCCATGAGCCACAACTACTGAGCCTGAGCTCTAGAGCCTGTGAGCCACAACTACTGAAGCCTGCGCGCCTAGAGCCCGTGCTCCACAACCAGAGAAGCCACCTTAATGAGAGGCCTGACCACTGCAACGAAGAGTAGCCCCCGCTCGCTGCAACTAAGAAGAAAGCCTGCGCACAGCAACAAAGACCCAACATGGCCATAAATAAATAAATAAATAAATAAATAAATAAATAAATAAATTTACTAAAAAAAAAAGATTTCCAAATTTAGCTGTGAATTTATAGACATTTTATTTGTGCATTTGCTAATGCAAACAAAATTATGTCTAATACATATTTTCCTAAAATTTGATTCTCGCTTAGTATATTAGAAATCATTTCCTATTAGTATGTTTAGAACTATTCCTTTTTTGAGCTGCATATTAATTTTTTTAATGAAGAATTCATTAACCAGTGTTATATTGATGGGCACTAAATTTTTTTTCCCAGTCCTATCCTATCATGACTAGTTTGGAATGAATATCCTTGTATATATTTCATGTTATACATATGCAAGTATATATAAAACAGTAGAATAAATACCAGTAGCAAAATTACTGTGTCAAACTGTGTGTATTTTTAACTTTGACAGATATTGCTGAATTGTGTTATAAATCTGACAGTCCCATCTGTATGTCCTTGTCCCTGCCAATACTGAACACTATCAATTTTTTTTACTTTGCCAATCTTATAGGTATAAATATTTCATTAATTAGAATGCATATAAAAAATTAAAAGACACGTAGATTACATAACCAACATCAAAAAGAATAACTTCTGTTGATGCTTAATTTTGACTGATATTTTGTGTGTAATCCTCAATAATTTAAATATACCACCTGCCCAGTATTATTGCATGAATTTGGAGCCATGTTGGTTTATATTGTATAGGTAAATATAATTCTCATGATTCATTCTAAAAACACTATCAACTTTTAAATGATACGTTTTTTCTGAAGTTTTAAGTGGTGTTTTTATAATATCAGATTAACTTATCATTTCTCAACACTAGGCTTTAGGATATATATTTGAAAGATTTGGTGCAAAATTTTTGAATACTTTGTTGAAGTTTGGTAGGAATGAAAGTTTGGTTCCCATGATTTGTATGTTCATTTGTATTTGTCTATTTGTTGACAAGCAATTTTTTTCACTCTGTTACAAATGCAGTTGGAGCACAGCGTGTGTGTGTGTGTGTGTGTGACATGTGTGTAGTGAGCACTGTTTGCATTATTATATTCTTGGCTTTCTAAATGAAATAGAAAAGATGTTCACGAATGTAATCTATGTTTTCATGAGAGAGAATTTTAATTTAACAGAGCTATTCTACTAACAGATTGGAGTTGACATTTATGAAATTTATGTTTATTTTACATGCATATGAGATGAAAGTTTTAAGCAATTATTACTATAATTCTTTGACCTCGATTATACTGATGTTCAAACATAGTATTCTTTATAACCAGGATAAACTCCATAACTGAATCACTCCGCTACTTCATTTTCCTTTTTTTCATGGAGTAGAGAGCTCAAATTTTTCTATGTTTGTAGCTCTGTTGACAAAAGAAGCTTAACGTGAGCACACAGAGTTGGGGATGGCACGTGTGGGAGGGATTGGTGACCCACACAAGCATG
This sequence comes from Eubalaena glacialis, assembly GCF_028564815.1. Lineage (NCBI taxonomy): Eukaryota > Metazoa > Chordata > Mammalia > Artiodactyla > Balaenidae > Eubalaena > Eubalaena glacialis. The sequence continues at coordinate 8,584,613 of NC_083718.1, read as the reverse complement.
AGGTTTGTCTAGTTCATGTACACCTTGCATTATATTCCGTATTATCTCCTGGCTTTAAATGTGTTTCCACTCACATCATTGCGCACGGTTGATGTTTCAGTATTATGTGCCACATTTGTTGGGGGACTTTTCCTATCCTTGCCAGAAATAAGCCCTGTACACAGTTTGAGAAGCACTGGCGTGTGTTAAGGGAATTAAATGGGCAATTCACTGGATAATTTAACTGATTTAATCAAAGTCTTTCGGGTATAGAGCTAACATTTTTCCTACTAAATAATTAAATCAAACACAATTGATTTTATTTAAAAATACAGGCATGCCTTGGAGATATTGTGGGTTTGGTTTCAGACCACCTCAAAAAAGCGAGTATCACAGTAAAACAAGTTTACACAAATTGTTTGGTTTCCCAGTGAATATCAAAGTTATGTTTACACTCTACTGTAGTCTATTAAGTGTGCAATAGTATTATGTCTAAAAGAACAATGTAGATACCTTAATTTAAAAATGTTTTATTGCTAAAACATTCTAACCATCATCTGAGCGAACTTCAGCAAGTTGTAATCCTTCTGCTGGTGGGGTTCTTGCCTCGATGTTGATGGCTGCTGACTTGACTGTTCAGGGTGGTGTTTGCTGAAGATCGCGGTGGTGAGGGCAATTTTTTAAAGTAAGAGAGACAGCAGGGAAGTTCGCCGCAGCGACTGACTCTTCCTTTCGTGAACAATTTCTCTGGACCATGCAATGCCATTTGATAGCATTTTACCCATAGTGGAACTTTTTTCAAAATTGGAGTCAACACTCTCAAACCCTGCAGCTGCTTTATCAACTAATTTTATGTAATATTCTAAATCCTTTGTGTCATTTCAACAATTGCTAAGTTCGCTGTCTTATATGCATGGGATTTGTGGTGCCCCAAAGCAATGACGGTAGTAGCGTCAAAGATCACTGATCACAGATTATTGTAGCAACTATAATAATAATGAAAATGTTTGAAATATTGTGAGAATTACCAAAATGTGACACAGGGATGTGAAGTGGGCAAATGCTGTTGGAAATGGTGCCAGTAGACTTGCTTGACCCAGGGTTGCCACAAACCTTCATTTTGTAAAAAAAACACAGTATCTGTGAAACGCAGTAAAGTGAAACGTGATAAAATGAGATATGCCTGTACATTTGAAGTCCGCTATGACATTTAGCCTGTTAAGTTATGCTTTGGGCCAAACTTTGCACATTTAAATGAAGAACAAAACAAAATAACCAATTTCCCTAGTTATTTGTCTTAAACCAGTTACTCTACACTAGCATTCCAAGATCGTTTGTTATGATGATAATGAGTGTGTGCTCTTCCCAGGCTGCTTTGCACTTTGTCTAAGAGGAATTTAATCCCATAACAGAAAGTAGACACTCCTTGAAGACAACCACAGCTTGTGTGGATTTTGAGTTCCCAAAGACTGAGCTCCTAAGGAAAAGGGCTGAAGCAGCTATGGTGAGGAAAGGAGCCCACAGTTTCTTCCCTCCTGTGGTTTGGGTCAGCAGCTAGTTTGATGGGTCGGGGGGAGGGGGGAGAGGAGGGGCCTGTGCAGTGCACATCAGGCTCCTATACTCTGGGTTCCAGGATCCTTACATTCCCCCCGCGCCAAGGCCCACGGGCATTTCTCTGGCCAGTTTGGCAGAGAAATTCTGAAGTCACAGAAATTCCAGGGACCTGTGATCTTGGACAACGGGCACAATTGCAGTAACTGGTTGAAGGTAACTAGAGGGAACTCCCAGGTGTTCCGATACCAGTAACATCTCTGGAAATAATTAGTACTACCTCAATGCACAGTAACAGCATTACTGTGAACTTTAAAAGAATCTTGGTGCTTGGCTTGCGCCCCAGAGATCCTGATTTAATCAGCCTGGGTGGGCAGATTATGTCTGTGCAGGAAAATGTGTGTGTATACACACACACACACAAATATATATATACACACACAAATATATATATACACACACATACGTATACGTTCAAGGTGATTCTGATGATGGTCCTCACAACAGCTTTTGAGATGCGTATTATTGTTTTCTTTCTCAGAGGATCTCAAACTTTAGGGTGCATTTTAAAACACAGATTGTTGGGCCCACCCCCGAGTTTCTGATTCAGATCTGTGGAAGGGCATGGGAGTTTGCATGTTTTAAGTTCCCAGGTGATGCTAAGGTTGTGGATTGGAGACCACACTTTGAGAACTACCTTCCTCGAGGATCAAAGAAGCTCATAAACTTGAATGGAAATAAGGATCTTTTCAAGTTCACACACCTAGACGAATTAGGACTTGAAACTGGCATTCTAATTTTAAGTCCAGTGATTTTTTTTTTTTTACAAGACTAGTATGTTAAACTTTATAAATTACTTTTGTATCTATTATCTCAAATGATGCTTGAAAGAACAGGGTTGACAAGGGCGGTTATTGTGTAATCATGAAGAAATTTAAACTCAGACAACTGAAGTGACTTTTGCATGGCCATGTAACAAGTAAATAAAAAAAGAATAGAAATTAATCAAGATACCTAACTGTAAAGTCCCTGTTTCTCCAAGTTGTTCTAATCAGCCAGAATGAAAGTGTTTCATACTTTAGGTATTTTTTAAAAAAACTTTTATAGCACACAATTTTATATTAACTACATTCTAATTGAATGGGGTGACATAGTATTAGAACTCTTTACATGACTAAAATTTGCAACAATATTTGGAGTAAATCTTTTGGTCCTAATTTCAGATTCTGTACTATTAGAATAAATTAAATTATGCAAAATCTTCCTATGTCCTGAAAATATGTTTATTTGGAAGATGTCCAACTTCTAAAATACCTCATTTGTGATAAATTGATTGGAGGTATAAAGATTGCCTAATTTATTTAAAACATATAGACTCTGTTTTTGAAATACCAATAGGTAGGTACAGATTGTTTTCTTTCAAACTATTATATACTTTCTCCTAAACATTCAAAGTATGTGTTTCAGAAAGAAGAGATGTTTAAAGACCATCAGTTCAGGATCTAAATTTTTATTTACTTGGTGCTTTTCCCTTTTTCTTTGGATTTGGCAGAACAAATAGAAGTGTTATTCCTCTGAAAGACGGTTTCATTACTGTGCCTGCCTGAAGCTTCATCTTTCTATGTACACTTTAAAATGTGCATTTGTCCCTTTCAAGGGACACTATCTGTTTGCCAACATCTGCAGAACACTTTAATGAAAAATATCCAGTGGTTATTCAGACTTCTTCATCTGTTTGGAAGCTGCCAGGAACTCAGGCAGACTGACAGACAGCTGCTTCTTTAACATCATCAAAAGTAAGTCACATTAGTGCATACTTTCACACACACACACACACACAATTATGGATCCAGAAAGGTATTTACATTTTGATGACCCTCAAGAAATATTTCTGGAAATAAAGTTTGAGCTAGCTATACATTTTATACAAGATCTGTTTTAATATTTTTAACATAAATGAATAGCTATTACCTTGCCCCAAACAAAAATAGCAATGTCAAAACAACAATACACTCAGCTAGAAAACAAAGACCCCAACCAAAGGCCTGCAAACTCTGTAAGCATACACTTTTGGGAAGGAGGTAGCAGAATAACTTTAACAGGATAGACATATTTAATTTGAACTAGGTAGGGGTCATTTTTAATATTGAGTAGTTAATATTCTCAACCACAAAGAAACGTTGAATTTTAAGACTTAACAATGTTTCTGGTTTAAGTTCAATTCTATCTGGAGGTTAAAAAATCATTTCTGACCATTAATACCTGGTAGCCTGAACACTACCAAACTTAGAATAGTATTCTATCTACAATGAAGGGAGTAGGGTGGGGAAAGCCTAGCCCTAACTGTTGTAACAATAAAGTAGACTAGCTCCCAGCCCAGCCATCTGCATTTGAGCCCATGAACCTGCAGGATACTGTCCCACCTAAGACCCCCCCTCACTCTCGGCCACCTGTGTCAATGAGGCTAGTTCTTTCCAGTTAAGGTCAGGTTTTTTTCTTAACACCCATGCCAATGCTTCCTCTTCTATCTTCTATGACATGAAAACTCATTTATCCCTCTGACTCCGCGTGGTCATCTCATCATCTCCCTGTTTAGATTGTCAGCTTCTTAGGCTCCAGACCTCATCCTACATTCTTTGCACTGTGCCAGACCTAAGAGATTCTGGGCATGTAATAAACAGCCAACAGGTGGGTGAGACAACATTCCATTTTATTACTGTGGTCTGGAAATTGGCTGTGGCTTGGAAAAAGAGTCAGCTCACTAGTGGAAAGTGTCTGGATTCTGCGAGGGTCTGGTTCAACTGTCTCTGTATTTTTAATAATGTCTGGAATAAAATTTTAAGGTGAGATTACTAAATCTTTGCAACAGGCAACTATTATTTGCTGTAGTTAGAATACCTTTGTTTCAATTGTTCTGCCATAAAGGAAACAAGATTAGTAATTAGGAAAAGTGTTCATGTAAAATGTTTTAAACTTACAAAAGTACTCTATTTTAAATTGGTTAGCCTCAGAATTGTTCACTGATTGGTGCATTCATATGAAATAACAAAGTTTGTAGGAATTTCTTAATTTAATCCGAGTAAGAAACCCAACCAGAGGTCCCCAAATAAAATTATTAATGAGCCTTTCAGTATATTATCCTAATTGGCCACTTATCTGTGGTAGCTGAGATTTAAAAGAAAAATTATTTAAGGACAATAGATTATGATTTGTAAAATCACTAGAACTGACAGATTCTGAGGCTTCTCCCTAAGTCTTCTTTTTTAGGCAAAGTTGCATTTATTTTACTATCATTATTATTGAAGACACCTTTCTTTCTAAAACCCTTGAAACTAATTTTTTAAATTTATTTCATTCTCCCATCCCTGCCTCCTTTCCTTCTTTCCTCCCTACTTTCTTTCTTTCCTTCCTTCCTTAATATCTTGTAGCCTGAACAATCTGAAGTTCTGAATAATATTCCACATCGCAGTGAGGTGCTAGAGTGAGAAAAGCAAAGCATGGTCCTAACTGTTGTTGATAAAGTGGTCTGGCTCCCCTGGGCTAATTGGTAATTACTTGATCTATTCCTCCCTCCCTCCCTCCCTTCCTTCTTTGCATCCCCTCTTCCTTCCTTCCTCAAATTAATCTGATCCCCTGTCCAGGAGTAGAGAACTATTTCTTTACTCATCCTCAGCTCTTATATTAGTAGGACCAAATGTGTTATTTTTCAGTTTTCTTTGAAGACATTTTAAGGGGAGGGAGAACACAGGTGTCACTCACAATTATCTACTTAGCAGTCTGGAACCGCAGAATTAGCCAAAATGCTTTGGGAAGAGTCCAGTTCTCCTCGCAGGATTCCTCTCATTCCGTCATCTCAAAGTGTGGTCCCCAAACCAGCAGAAGCAGCATCTGGGAAATTGCTAGAAATACAAATTTTGGGGGCCCCAACCCAGAGCTACGGATTCAGAAACTCAGGGAAAGGAACCCAGGAGTCTGTGTTTTCACAAGTCTTCCAAGTGGGGCTAAATGCATGCTCAAGTTTTTGAACCTAGTAATTGTTTTTTGGCAGAATAAAGAAACTGGAAGGGCTTATTCTAAGATTTGTAGTATTTTTCTCAACATCAAAAAAAAAAAAATAGCAAAGTAAGGTAAAAGGCAATAAGCATGGCTGATCACAGAGGGAAAACTAAATGCGATTTCCGCGATTCAGATTAGATTCTTCTATTTTGTCGCACAGACACTTAAGGGTGATTCTACTCATCCCTTAAGACTAAAAATAAGATGTTTTCATGTTAATTAGAGTCTGACGGCAGTCAACATTTATTAAAGAGCACAAAACAATAAAATAATTTATTCTTCTGTAACGCTGTCTTTGGATTTTAGTGTGGCAAAGTTTGAGAAGGGATTAGATATGGCAGAAATTTTTCTAATCCTTAGGTAAATGATGCTAGAGGGGAAAGTGTATACAAACATTTCCAAATTGTGTTGAAATATGAACACAATTTCTTTTTTTCCCTCAGTAAGTTTCCATAGTCATTTCTCTAAATTCCCTTTCTGTCACAGAATGCTGTTTGATTTTCAGGCATGTATTATGTAAAGCCAAGAATAGAGGCTTTCAGAAATTGTTGATTCTCACAAACTAACTTCAAAGTTCTTAACATATGGTTGTTGTTGACTGAATTTATATTGCAGAACAAGAAACTAAGATAAGATTTGATTCAGCAAGGAACGCTATGAAGTATCACCTTATGGAAAGCCATTAGCTAGGACTCTAAAGTATGAAGTAATATGAGAAATGCAAATAACAACAATGTAATTAAACTGTCAAATGTGATAGAGAAATTTAAGTGAAAATGCTTGTAGCCCCAGTATTCTCTATTTCTTTGTCCCCTGGCTTTTAAGGCAACATCAAAACAGTTACTTCTGAGAATATTTATAACCTGTCAAGAGGAAGGACTGGAGAGGTTGTGACGATGTATCCCTGAAGGAAAATGTTAGTTTCAAAGCACCATTGATGTAAATACTGCCTCTTTTCAGCTTTGTGGAATGGGTTGCTATGCTGGTAAGTTTGTGTTAGAAACATGGCATTAGAAACACGAGTGTATTTTTGTAATAGAATTATGGATGTGGGATAATCTTTAATATAGGAGCCATAAGTCTTAACACAAAGATTGCTTTTACAAGGAAAAATAGCACAGTAACAACAAAAAGATGCTTAAGAGGAAGTTTGATATGGTTGTTGGGAGATAGTGTTGATAAGAGAGAGATTCTTGCAGAGAAATGTTGCTATTTATGCTAAGCTGTGCCAAAATTTGGAACATGTCCAAATTTTTATTGTAACAGATGCATATTTACACACACACACACACACACATGGAATGTCCTCTCATTGGTTTTCATTTGGTTTTATATGTATGCTGAGATTATTTTATATATGAAGTGGCAAAATATCTCTGCAAACAAACAAAACAACTACAATAAAAATGACCAATTTACCTCCTTATAACTGAACTAACATAACATAATGTGAATGTTCTGAACAGAGGGACTTATGTCTAACTAATGGGAGTTAAATATTATTTGTCGAAGGAGAGAGATGAGTCAAAGATGAAAGGAGCAGTTTGAATAGCAATAGATGTAGGAGAGAGAAAAGGGACGAGTGAGTGTGTCTATGTTATTTCTTTAAAAAATAGAAAATTCTTTTTTCGCACTTGAGGGAATTTCATTTCAACAAACCATCAACTGTTTTTATGGAATGAATATAAGATCTGTAGTTTCAATTTGTTTACTAATAAAACTCTAAATAATAGCAATTTTTACAAGGTTATTGTGAAGAATAAGTATGATACTGTATATATGACATATGTGATATGATTTCATACGATATCTGAAAGTGCTCATAAAAAGTACTATTATCGCCGAGCTTTAGAAGAAAATATTTCTCAGCATTTCTAGGTATACAGAATGCTCCTAATGCAACAGTATGACAAGTGCCTAGGAGATGGGCTTGTTATAGTTCTGTGTCTGTTACATGTCAGATCACATCTATACATTGATCCTGTTTAGGTGATGAATGATTCCGCACAGTTTCCAGAAGTAATAATATATCTTTATTTTTCATAACAAAAATGGATGATGTAAAAAAAAAAAAGGGAAGAAAGGAAGGAAGAAGAGATTTCATTACTTCATCATGATAAAAACAAAAACAAAAACACATGAATAATCTCCAGAAGTTGGGCCTATTTAGCTTCCCCAGACCCAGCAGTTATCCTTGACTCCTTTATTTCCTTTCTCACCTCCGTTTTATTTCCCTCACACTCCACCTCCATTTCATAATAATCCTGCCTTAAAAAAAATTCAGTATACCTTAGCTTAGTACAACGCACTGGTCGTAAGTGATTTTGCAAAAGCAGTTTCTTGTAGCTCCAACTGGGATGTCTTTATTTCTCTCAGGGAAGTTGTCACTGAAGGGGAGCGGGTAAGAATCTTTTTGGTGTGCTTTCCCACATTTTTCACCAATTTCATGTTGCCTTTAACACCTTGCTGTCCATTGTGTGAGGACCAGGAATCAGGATAAGGGGCTGGGATCAGAATAGGTATTATCCAGCCGGTGGAGTAAATTCACCTCCGCGGGTCCACTCAGAGCTTTCAGAGGACAGTATCCACTCTCTACACGAGGAAGTGAAGGAGAAGCTCGTGTCTTCTGAATAGGTGTGCAGTACGTGTGTGTACCTCCGTCCTGCTATCACCCTTCCTAGTGGATGCACAGATGCAAAGAGAGATTGTGCTAATTTACTCATCCAAATAGTCTTATGATAACTTTCATAATATTTACTGTGATTCTGTGGCTCAGCTCTTTAGATTAATAGCAGACTTGCTTTCGGGCTTTCCTAGTATTCTGGGTCCACATTACTTGCTGTACACGTATATTCAATATCAGAACAGAGACAGCCAAAAACTTAAGTGCTAATTTGAACAGGTTTGTTAATTTAGGTCTGTATATTCTGAAAACTCTCTTTTGAAATTGAAAGTTTGATATACTTATAAAACATATTACTTTTCAGAGTGACATAAAATCAGTAAGAACCAGGTAATGAGCCTCCAGCAATTAATGCTATTTTGTAGAGGTTTTTTTTGAAATGTATATTGGGTGATAATATCCCATCTCCCACTGTTACAGTATTATTCTGAGCCTAAAACTAGTAAAATTGTTGACGTGAAATCCACAAAAAATAACAGGATTCTTAGAACTTTCGGACAGTGTATTTGACATTTTAGTGAGGAAATGCTAAGTTGACTTCGAAAAAGTCAATCCAATTTCTGTGCTCTCTGTTCATTTTGTTTGTCTTACAAGTGAATTAAGATCAGTAGGACCACCATGTTCATCTAATTCAGATCTAATTCAGAGATACTGACCTGCAAATAGATAATTCCATTATCCTCATGGGCATGGTACCAAGACTCCAAGACTCCTTGGGATTTCTACTGAAAGCTTGTGATAGCCTGTGTTCAACTCAACAAGTATTTACTCAGTTCCTCAAATGGTGCCTAGATGGATTGGGTATGAATGTATGGTAATAAAATTAGTTTTGTTGAGTAATGTGAAAGAAAGGTTTACAAGAGGAACTCCAGGATTGCACCAGAGCTATGCAGACAGCACTCCGTACAGCAGACAAGATCAGATGACTCTCCTTGTTCGGGGTCCCTAAACAATTTTTTAAAACAGCTGGCTTTTGTTCTCAACTCTTCAGCTCTCACAGGCCTGTGAGCTCTTCATCATGTTGGGAAGTACAGTCTTTGTGCTTTTTCTGAAAATGTGAGAATCTTTTGAAGCTGTTTTCATGTAGTCAGTGCAAATGGCGAGAAAGAGAAATAAGGAATTTAGTCAAGCTATGTGCAAAAGATTATGTAAAGAGTTATCTGCAGGATTGATTTACTAGTTCATGGGACTTTAGGAGAACTATTAGAAGATTTGGTAAAAATGAACAAACTTAGCTTGAGGAAGTAAGCAGTAACCCATTGGCCAAATCACACAATTCTAAAAAGAACTTTTGTGTAACAAGAGAAGGTTTTTTTACCCTATTCATGTTTTCATTATGGAAAACCACTTTGATTTTGGCATTTGAAAAAAAAATTTCAGGGAAATCTATTTATATCAAGGTAACACTTATGGACAAAAACAGCAAAATGTGTCTTCCTGAATTTATTTTCAGTTCCTATTTCCGTGTGGTTTATTTTGGAAGCCTCCAAATCGCAATCTATGCTCACACCAGATCCAAAATTATAAAAATGGTAGATGTACCCTTCTTCTGCATTTCTCAACATCAAATCTATTGAGTATTAATCATTAGTTCTCCTTTTGCAGATATGTCAGCATTTTATATTTTAAATTACAGATTTGGAAACAGTGTATTTACTGGCTTGTCCTCTTAATGAATCAAATAATTATTTTCATTTGTATAATTTTAGTGGTACTTCCAAGGAAATGTAGCTGACTATAAAAAGGGTACAAATCTAAATTTCAAGAATAGTAACTTTTGATGTATTTTAAATTCACAGTTATCTAATCTCAAATTTTAAATATACTGTACTATTTTTTTTCATAAATATTTTTTTTGAGACTAGGTAAGGGACTTTCTGCTGTTGATTACTTGGCAACTATTTACTGTTCATGTAGCCTAGGTATAATTGTAATATCCCTCTGTGAAACTGGGATTGTAAAAGTACTTATTTGACCTGGGTTATTTTGAGGATTAGTAAAATAATTTATGTAAAGTGCATCTGCAAAATGTATTCAGTACGTTATCAAGAATTTGGCCCTTACTAGCATTTGTATTGCACTTTATACATTTATAAATTTGTTCATATATATTTTTGATCTTCTTAATAGCTTTATGAAGTGAACAAGATTGAATATATTTGTCCTAATCTGATAGTATAAAAACTTTTAAATTTCTTTATTTCTAGATGATATGAGTAATCTTATAAAAATAAATTCAATAAAACAAGACTAATAGAAACATTACATGATTTTCAAGGTTACAGAATTAGTGAGAAACCTAAGGCAAGGCCTCAGGTACTTTGAGTTTCAGTCTAACTTTTGACTCTACCCCATGGATGAGTCTTAATGGATGTAACTGTGGTTTATCCTAAAACCATAAGAAAAGTTGTATAACTGTAATTGAATTTTGATAAACATTTGTGACAAAAATTCTCATTTTCATTTTTTGATCCCAATAAGTACTTGAAAAATATTTTTGTACCAAAGCTCCTTAATTAAGTATTGATTGTCTTTTAGGTGAAGGGGAGAAAACATAAAACTTTCCTGATTGGCTATAAATTAGTCAAGATCATATTCCCAACTTACCTATAACATATTTTTCCTTGAAATTGTTAATGTATTCACTTAAAGGAACTGAGTCAGTTCTTCTTAATGTGAACCATAATTTTTAGTGACAAACCATATCTTAGTATGTTTCCCGTGTCCTTAGCACATGACTTTATGGTACACAGGCAAGGATTTGGTGCTAATTTCATATGAAACGACAAGATTAAAGTGAAGCCCATAAAACACAGATTCTTTTTAATCTCTTGTTTGATTGCAAGGCAGAGGTTTACTTCCATTCTTTGCCAGTTCCTTCAATGTAACATAGAAGTTCAGCAGATCACTAATTAGAAGAACACAATCAGTAAGTTAATTTGTGTTACCTGTTTTGCTAGCTACTCGTGTATACAGCAGATACAGCACCTGAGACATATAAAATTGGAAATGGCAAAGATATGGGCAAAACCGGTACCGTCACAGTTAAAAATAAGCATCTCACTCTAGGCAGAAATGTCCTCAAATATAAAGATGACTGGCACATGACAGAGGATTCATGAAAAGGTAGAATATAAAGTGCTTTACAAGTGTCCTAAAGGGATTTCAAGAATTACAAGTATAAATAAGCAAGATCTATGGAGTACAGACAGAAAATACTTTTGTTCATTTCCTTTTGGTCCATTTCAACCCATTCTGTGCCTAATAATTTTTCTGCCCTTGGGCAAACCCAGTGCTTGTATGTGGGTGTGGGGTGTGGGGGAGGAGTTCAGTCACAGGTAATCAACCATTCTCTGATTACTTGTAGTTCTGTAAAAATTTCCCAGTTTAGTAATTATCATATGTAGTCCAGTGTAAGGATAAACACCTTACTTCACTAAAGTTAAAGCTTCCTCCCTCTCTCCGCTGCTGCTTTTGGCTGGAAGACTGTAGTGGGAAAAGGCAGCACAATACATTTCCTATCATGTTCCTATCAACGATTTCTACTGCTCTGTCCCAGGGCCTTAGGCTGCCCAAGTCTCCTCCAGGATCCCCAGTGAGGAGAGGCAAGGAATGGGCTCCTTGAACTTGAATCGATCTGTCATTGGTTGGTTTTCCCTGGCTCTGCCAAATATTGATTCTTTTTCTTTTCCCTCCTCCCCTTCAAAAAAAAACAAAAAACAAACAAACAAAAAACTTTGCTGGAGATCTCATATCTGCAGTTTCTGTAGGACAGTTACTTGGGGTAGGTTCCTTTATCTGCTCTCTTAAGATATGTCCCTCAGCCTTGGGACATCTGGTAGGACTTCTCCAGCTTTGGTCTTCTGAGGTGTGTTTTCCCCAGAAGCCAGCCCTGTTGAGTATGATGTAAGGTAAGGCCAGATAAGCACGTTCTCTCTCTCTCTTTTTGGCCCTCACTTTCTCGTGGCTTATACAAAAACATGCCTTTTTTTTGCTCCTATAAATTCTGGAGGAATAAAGACCTTCCTTTTTGTTACTCTGCTATGAGAGAAGCTGGCTTATGGCAATCATCTCTTTTGCAAAGTCTCTGTTACCCGGTGTTTGCTTTTTTTGACCTTAGCAGTATTAAATAAATAGAAGAAAAATTCATTTCTCATGCATACGTTTGAAGGAACTAATGCTTTGTGTATTAGGAAAGACAATAGAAGTGCTTTCTAGTATGAAAGTTTTCATTATTAAATTTATCTGAAAAATGAAATGCTCCAGGAATGTTATGGTTCCCTTCACAATAACCCCTCATGTTACAGACCTTCAATTCCAAAGAGTAAAATATGCTAACTGTCTTTCATGAGTGTTCCCAGTAGCACTGTCTGCATCATTCATGTCACTGCTTACAGGAGGAAAAGGTCATTCTGTCAGTGAGACCTGGTGCCTGTGTGCTTCAAATGTGAAGCGTTTTGTGCTTTAAGGTATGTCCACCAGGGTTGCAATTAAACTGAATTTGGGTAGATGAGATGGTGTGCAGGGTAGGAAAAGAATATTCAACAGATATCATTTAAGTAAACACTGAAAACTGGAGAGAATCACCCTCATTTTGCCATCTGAAAATAGTCTCTTAAGTAAAAGCACAGATTTGGAGAGTTCTTTGTTTTTGTGTTCAAATTAATAATAGGTTAATGGACTTTGACCTTTTCCTCCATGAAGTAGATAATAAAGGGTCTGAAGGATGATGTAGAGCATGACCAGTAACAGGACTATGGCTACCTGGCAGGTCTGGGTTTAAATTCTGGCCCAGCCACTCGCAAACCAAGCAACATACTTAAGCTATTTGAGCTTTATCTATCTTGTTTATAAGACTGGATTAATTTTCTGAAAACTTGATAATAATGGATCCAGAAAGAGAACAAAGGCAAACATTAATGATCTCAATCATAGACTTGAAGAACTTGTACTTGACCTTATTGGAATTAGTTGTGAAATAACTCTATACAGAAGAAACATGTTGAATCAATTGGCTATCATTATCTTTCGATCATAAAAGTATTGAGTAGATTTTCTCCTTTAAACAAATTTTTTATAGGAGATAACACATAGATGTGCTGTGATTACCCTGAGAATACATGAATTCAGTTGTCCAGTTTATTTTAGATAATGTTTTAATTGAGGATTATTTGCCCAAAGGGTGAGATGCAAGCAGTTGAAAGTTGAGAACGCTAATGATTCTCTGAAAATGTTTTTACGCAATATAGATGGAATGACGCAGAGAATATCTGAGACATTCTATGATGGATTCTATTCTCCTCAGAATGACTCTTATGTTGACCAATGAAATGAAGAGGCTAGATTATGGATGGGTTGTTTAGAAAAGCACCACCACCTAATTGTTCAATGGGTGTAACTCTGTTAAAATTGATCAGATAATCTACTTTGAATATGTGCAGTTTAGTGTACTTCAATTATGCTTCAATAAAGTTAAGGAAAAAAATCACCACAAAGTGTGAGATAAAAAAGAGTGGGGACCATATGAAAAAAGGAAAAAGCTGTACTTCCTGCCACAGCACAGGATAAGATATAACTGAGTCTCAGGTTGGAAGAGGAGAAGGAATTTGGAAAAGAGTTGTTGAAAAAGCAAGTAGGTTAACTGGTTCTTCTTCCTCTAATGATCTCTGGGGTGGGTGGCAGGGAAGAGAAGCTAGGAAATAGAAACGTGAAGTCATTTCTGTTGGGGAGATTGAGGGAGTATAAAGTCCTGGGATTTTGCTTCTTGGCAAGAGTTTGAAGACAGACGCCTTGTAGACATGTCCAGCAACCCTAACTCGAGGGAAAGAGTGAACAGGATGGAAGCATATGTTTCTAAGAAGCTTTCCTTGGGCCTGAGAGTGGCATGGATTAGGCATGAATGTTTGTGTGCTCAGGCAGTGAGGACGAGGGCAGAAGCAAGTGAATGGACAAATCAGACAGGTGCCATTTATGTGTAAGCAGAGCTAAACCATCAAAGTGATTGTTATTTTGAGCGTCTACGAGAAGTCTGAAGGTGTAACTGCAGAAATGATTGCCACCCATCAGAGCCAGCGCAAGATACCAAAAGAATGGAACTCAAGTGTTATCAGCCAGGGATGACAGTAGAAAACAACTACAGACCACATGAACCTCACTGTCATGCCCACGTCCATCATGCGTGATGGTCGGTAAGCCTCACCTCTCAACTTTGAGAGGAAGGAAAAGAATGCTTAAATTGAGCCATGTTAAAATTTGGATTTTAAAAAATAATCCTAGGGCTTCCCTGGTGGCGCAGTGGTTGAGAGTCTGCCTGCTAATGCAGGGGACACGGGTTTGAGCCCTGGTCTGGGAAGATCCCACATGCCGCGGAGCAACTAGGCCCGTGAGCCACAACTACTGAGCCTGCGCGTCTGGAGCCTGTGCTCCGCAACAAGAGAGGCCGCGACAGTGAGAGGCCCGCGCACCGCGATGAGGAGTGGCCCCCGCTTGCCACAACTAGAGAAAGCCCTCGCACAGCAACGAAGACCCAACACAGCCAAAAGTAAATAAATAAATAAATAAATAAATTAAAAAAAAAAAAATCCTAAATGGGCTCTTTATCAAAAAACAAACAAACCAACAAAAAACTCTTAGATTTTCTCTACTGATCTGAATTCCATGTAAAGAAATGAAGACAGAATCATTCCTGAATTCTGTGGACAATTTTAAGTGTGAAAAATTCACACCTACTACCAATATCTTGATCTCAGAAAGAACTGGAAAATAGAGAAAGAAAAAGCAGACACACAAAAAAGCAAAACAAAATAAACAAGCAAGCAAAAAAAAAAACCTATTGGTATAGGTACTAAAGCAGTAATTTTGTTAGCTGCATCTGTATTAAGCTGTATATCTTAACACTGTAATAATTCATAGCAGTATTCTTGCTATGTTTATAGTTTTAGTTATGTGAAACTATATTTGAAACCAAAAATCTTGTACCTTAATTTGCTTGTAATAAGGAAGTGAAATGAGAGAATAATGTATATTTCCTTTTTACAACTACCACTAATAATTAGGAAGGGAATGAACAAATGTAGTAAAAAGATCTATTTGAGAAATAAATTATTCATATCTGACAATTCCATTGGAATTATGCTAAATAATTTGAAAGTAATATTTTGAAAATAAATCCTGTTTTGATTTTTGCATTATATGTGTATGTAAAGCTAGATAGACTCATATATATGGCTCTCTGTAAGTATACATATATACGAAGATAAATTATTTTTTTAAAGTCCATGTTGTGATACACTGCATTTAAGTTTTGCCTTAATAGGCTTGACTCAATATTTACCAATATTCTTTTGAGGACGTTTTTTATATCAATAAGATAAACATCTAATATATACAGTAGTATGATTAAATTAACATAACAGTTCTTTAATAGGTCTATACAAGTGTTTGAATTCTTTGGTAATCTTATTTTAATCAAAGGTGAGAAACTAGGGACCTTCAGGATGGCAGAGGAGTAAGATGTGGAGATCACCTTCCTCCCCACAAATACATCAAAAATACGTCTACATGTAGAGCAACTCCTACAGAACACCTACTGAATACTGGCAGAAGAATTCAGACTTCCCAAAAGTCAAGAAACTCCCCATGTACCTGGGTAGGGCAAAAGAAAAAAGAAAAAACAGAGACAAAAGAATAGGCACAGGACGTGCACCTCTGGGAGGGAGCTGTAAAGGAGGAAAAGTTTCCACACACTAGGAAGCCCCTTCACTGGCGAGATGGCAGGTGAGCGGGGGAAGCTTCAGAGCCATGGAGGAGAGCACAGCAACAGGGGTGCAGAGGGCAAAGCGGAGAGATTCCCACAGAGAGGATTGGTGCCAACCAGCACTCACCAGCCCGAAAAGCTTGTCTGCTCACCTGCCGGCCAGGGCGGATGGGTGCTGGGACCTGAGGCTCTGGCTTCTTCGGAGGTCAGATCCCAGGGAGAGGACTGGGGATGGCAGCCTGAAGGGGGCTAGTGCACCACAGCTAGCTGGGATGGAGTCTGGGGAAAAGTCTGGACCTGCCTGAGAGGCAAGAGACCATTGTTTCGGGGTGCGCGAGGAGAGGGGATTCAAGCACCGCCTAAACGAGTTCCAGAGACGGATGCAAGGCAGGGCTATCAGCGCGGAACCAAGAGACAGGTGTGAAATGCTAAGGTTGCTGTTGCAGCTACCAAGAAGCCTGTGTGCAAGCACAGGTCACTATCCACACCTCCCCTCCCAGGAGCCTGTGCAGCCCACCACTGCCAGGGTCCCATGATCCAGGGACAACTTCCCCGGGAGAACACACGGTGTGCCTCAGGCTGTTGCAATGTCAGACTGGGCTCTGCTGCCACAGGCTCACCCTGCATTCTGTACCCCTCCCTCGTCCCGGGCTTACTGAGCCAGAGCCCCCTAATCAGCTGCTACTTTAACCCCATCCTGTCTGGGCGGGGAACAGACGCCGTCAGGTGACCTACACGCAGAGGTGGGGCCATATCCAAAGCTGAACCCCAGGAGCTGTGCAAACAGAGAAGAGAAAAGGAAATTTCTACCAGCAGCCTCAGAAACAGCAGATTAAATCTCCACAATCAACTTGATGTACCTGCATCTGTGGAATACCTGAATAGACAATGAATCATCCCAAAATTGAGGCAGTGGACTTTGGGAGCAACTGTAGACTTGGGGTTTGCTTTCTGCATCTAATTTGTTTCTGGTTTTATGTTTATTTTAGTTTAGTATTTAGAGCTTATTATCATTGGTAGATTTGTTTATTGATTTGGTGGCTCTCTTCCTTTTTTTTATATATATATATTTTTCCTTTTTTTTGTGAGTGTGTATGTGTATGCTTCTTTGTGTGATTTTGTCTGTTTAGCTTTGCTTTTACCATTTGTCTTAGGGTTCTGTCCGTTTTTTTTTTTTTTTTTTTTTGCTTTTTTGTTTGTTTTTAGTATAGATTTTAGTGCTTGTTATCATTGGTGGATTTGTGTTTTTGGTTTGGTTGCTCTCTTCTTTCTTTTTTTATTACTTTTTTATTTTTAATATTTTTAAAAATTTTTTAAATTTAATAAGTTTTATTTTCTTTTTCTTTCTTTCTTTCTTTCTTTTTCTCCATTTCTTCTAAGCCGAGTGGCTGACAAGGTCTTGGTGCTCCGGCCGGGTGTCAAGCCTGAGTCTCTGAGGTGGGGGAGCCGAGTTCAGGACCTTGGTCCACCAGAGACCTCCCAGCCCCATGTAATATCAAATGGCGAAAGCTATCCCAGAGATCTCCATCTCAACGCCAAGACACAGCTCCACTCAACAACCAGCAAGCTACAGTGCTGGACACCCTGTGCCAAACAACTAGCATGATAGGAACACAACCCCACCCATTAGCAGAGAGGCTGCCTAAAATCATATTAAGGTCACAGACACCCCAAAACACACCACCGGCCACAGTTCTGCCCACTAGAAAGACAAGATCCAGACTCATCTACCAGAACACAGGCACCAGTCCCCTCCACCAGGAAGCCTACACAACCCACTGAACCAACCTAACCCACTGGTGGGCAGATACCAAAAAAACGGGAATTACGAACCTGCAGCCTGTGAAAAGGAGACCTGAAACACAGTAAGTTAAGCAAAATGAGAATACAGAGAAACACACAGCAGATGAAGGAGCAAGGTAAAAACCCACCAGACCAAACAAATGAAGAAGAAATAGGCAGTCTACCTGAAAAAGAATTCAAAGTAATGATAGAAAAGATAATCCAAAATCTTGGAAATAGAATGCAGAAAATACAAGAAACATTTAAGAAGGAAGAACTAAAGAGCAAGCAAACAGTGATGAACAACACAATAAATGAAATTAAAAATTCTCTAGAAGGAATCAGTAGCAGAATAACTGAGGCAGAAGAACGGATAAGTGACCTGGAAGATAAAATAGTGGAAATAACTACCACAGAGCAGAAAAAAGAAAAAAGAATGAAAAGAATTGAGGACAGTCTCAGAGTCCTCTGGGACAACATTAAATGCACCAACATTCGAATTATAGGGGTCCCAGAAGAAGAAGAGAAAAAGAAAGGTACTGAGAAAATATTTGAAGAGATTATAGTTGAAAACTTCCCTAATATGGGAAAGGAAATATTCAGTTAAGTCCAAGAAGCGAACAGAGTCCCATACAGGATAAATATGAGGAGAAGCACACCAAGACATATATTAATCAAACTATCAAAAATTAAATACAAAGAAAAAATATTAAAAGCAGCAAGGGAAAAGCAACAAATAACATACAAGGGAATCCCCATAAGGTTAACAGTTGATCTATCAGCAGAAACTCTGCAAGCCAGAAGGGAGTGGCAGGACATATTTAAAGTGATGAAAGGGAAAAACCTACAACCACGATTACTCTACCCAGCAAGGATCTCATTCAGATTTGACGGAGAAATTAAAACCTTTACAGACAAGCAAAAGCTAAGAGAATTCAGCACCACCAAACCAGCTTTACAACAAATGCTAAAGGAACTTCTCTAGGCAGGAAACACAAGAGAAGGAAAAGACCTATAATAACAAACCCAAAACAATTAAGAACATGGTAATAGGAACATACATATTGATAACTACCTTCAATGTAAATGGATTAAATGCTCCAACCAAAAGACACAGACTGGCTGAATGGATACAAAAACAAGACCCATATATATGCTGTTTACAACAGACCCACTTCAGATCCAGGGACACATACAGACTGAAAGTGAGGGGATGGAAAAAGATATTCCACGCAAATGGAAATCAAAAGAAAGCTGGAGTAGCAATTCTCCTATCAGACAAAATAGACTTTAAAGACTATTACAAGAGACAAAGAAGGAACTACATAATGATCAAGGGATCAATCTAAGAAGAAGATATAACAATTGTAAATATTTATGCACCCAACATAGGAGCACCTCAATGCATAAGGCAAATGCTAACAGCCATAAAAGGGGAAATCGACAGTAACAGTAATAGTAGGGGGCTTTAACAACCCACATTCAGCAATGGACAGATCCTCCAAAATGAAAATAAATAAGGAAACACAAGCTTTAAATGATACATTAAACAAGATGGACTTAATTGATATTTATAGGACAGTCCATCCAAAAACAACAGAATTCACTTTCTTCTTAAGTTCTCATGGAACATTCTCCAGGATAGGTCATATCTTGGGTCACAAATCAAGCCTTCGTAAATTTAAGAAAATTGAAATCGTATCAGGTATGTTTTCCAACCACAATGCTATGAGACTAGTTTTCAATTACAGGAAAAAAACTGTAAAAAATACAAAGATATGGAGGCTAAACAACATGCTACTAAATAACCAAGGAATCACTGGAGAAATCAAAGAGGAAATAAAAAATATCTAGAAACAAATGATAATGAAAACATGACAACCCAAAACCTATGGGATGCAGCAAAAGCAGTTCTAAGAGTGAAGTTTATAGCAATACGATCCTACCTCAAGAAACAAGAAACACCTCAAATAAACAACCTGCCCTTAAACCTAAAGCAGTTAGAGCGTGAGGAACAAAAAAACCCCCAAAGTTAGCAGAAGGAAAGAAATCATAAATATCAGATCAGAAATAAAAAGAAATGAAGGAAACAATAGCAAAGATCAATAAAACTAAAAGCTGGTTCTTTGAGAAGATAAACAAAATTGATAAACCATTAGCCAGACTCATCAAGAGAAAAAGGGAGAAGACTCAAATCAATAGAATTAGAAATGAAAAAGGAGAAGTAACCACTGACACTGCAGAAATACAAACGATCATGAGAGATTACTACAAGCAACTCTATGCCAATAAAATGGACAACCTGGAAGAAATGGACACATTTTTGGAAAAACACAACCTTCCGAGACTGAACCAGGAAGAAATGGAAAATATAAACAGACCAATCACAAGCACTGAAATTAAAACTGTGAATAGAAATCTTCCAACAAACAAAAGCCCAGGACCAGATGGCTTCACAGGCGAATTCTATCAAACATTTAGAGAAGAGCTAACACCTATCCTTCTCAAACTCTTCCAAAATATAGCAGAGGGAGGAACACTCCCCAACTCATTCTACAAGGCCACCATCACCCTGATAGCAAAACCAGACAATGATGTCATAAGAAAAGAAAACTACAGGCCAATATCACTGATGAGCATAGATGCAAAAATCCTCAACAAATACTAGCAAAAAGAATCCAACAGCACATTAAAAAGATCGTACACCATGATCAACTGGGGTTTATCCCAGGAATGAATTCTTCAGTATATGCAAATCAATCAATGTGATACACCATATTAACAAATTGAAGGAGAAAAACCATATGATCATCTCAATAGATGCAGAAAAAGCTTTCGACAAAATTCAACACGCACTTATGATAAAAACCCTCCAGAAAGTTGGCATAGAGGGAACTTACCTCAACATAATAAAGGCCATATATGACAAACCCACAGCCAACATTGTTCTCAATGGTGAAAAACTGAAAGCATTTCCAGTAAGATCAGGACAAGACAAGGTTGCCCACTCTCACCACTGTTATTCAACATAGTTTTGGAAGTTTTAGCCATAGCAATCAGAGAAGAAAAAGACATAGAAGGAATCCAAATTGGAAAAGAAGAAGTCATACTGTTACTGTTTGCAGATGACATGATACTATACATAGAGAATCCTAAAGATGCTACTAGAGAACTCCTAGAGCTAATCAGTGAATTTGGTTAAGTAGCAGGATACAAAATTAATGCACAGAAATATCTTGCATTCCTATACACTAATGATGAAAAATCTGAAAGAAATTAAGGAAAGACTCCCATTTACCACTGCAACAAAAAGAATAAAATACCTAGGAATAAATATACCTAAAGAGACAAAAGACCTGTATGCAGAAAACTGTAAGACACTGATGAAAGAAATTAAAGATGATAAAAACAGATGGAGAGATATACCATGTGCTTGGATTGGAAGAACCAACATTGTGAAAATGACTATACTACCCAAAGCAATCTATAGATTTGATGCAATCCCTATCAAACTATCAATGGCATTTTTCACAGAACTAGAACAAAAAATTTCACAATTTGTATGGAAACAGAAAAGACCCTGAATAGCTAAAGCAATCTTGAGAAAGAAAAACACAGCTGGAGAAATCAGTCTCCTGGACTTCAAACTATACTACAAAGCTACAGTAATCAAGACAGTATGGTACTGGCACAAAAACAGAAATATAGATCAATGGAACAGGATAGAAAGCCCGGAGATAAACCCACCCACGCACATATGGTCACCTTATCTTTGATAAAGGAGGCAAGAATATACAATGGAGAAAAGACAGCCTCTTAAATATGTGGTGCTGTGAAAACCGGACAACTACATGTAAAAGAATGAAATTAGAACACTCCCTAACACCGTACACAAAAAGAAACTCAGAATGGATTAAAGACCTAAATGTAAGGCCGAACACTTTAAAACTCTTAGAGGAAAACATAGGCAGAGCACTCTATGACATAAATCACAGCAAGGGACTTTTTGACCCACCTCCTAGAGAAATGGAAATAAAAACAAAAAGAAACAAATGTGACCTAATGAAACTTAAGCGCTTTTGCACAGCAAAGGAAACCATAAACAAGATGAAAAGACTACCCTCAGAATGGGAGAAAATATTTGCAAACAAAACAACTGACAAAGGATTGATCTCCAAAATATACAAGCAGCTCATGCAGCTCAATATTAAAAAAGAAAAACAACCCAATCCAAAAATGGGCAGAAGACCTAAATAGACATTCCTCCGTAGAAGATATGCAGATTGCCAACAAACACATGAAAGGATGCTTAACATCACTAATCATTAGAGAAATGCAAATCAAAACTACAATGAGGTATCACCTCACACTGGTCAGAATGGCCATCATCAAAATTTCTACAAATCATAAATGCTGGAGAGGGTGTGGAGAAAAGGGAACCCTCTTGCACTGTTGGTGGGAATGTAAATTGATACAGCCACTATGGAGAACAGTATGGAGGTTCCTTAAAAAACTAAAAATAGAATTACCCTATGACCCAGCCATCCCACTACTGGGTATATACCCTGGGAAAACCATAATTCAAAAGAGTCATGTACCATAGTGTTCATTGCAGCACTATTTACAATAGCCAGGACATGGAAGCTACCTAAGTGTCCATCGACAGATGAATGGGTAAAGAAGATGTGGCACATATATACAATGGAATATTACTCAGTCATAAAAAGAAACAAAATTGAGTTATTTGTAGTGAGGTGGGTGGACCTAGAGTCTGTCATATTGAGTGAAGTAAGTCAGAAAGAAAAACAAATACCGTAAGCCTACACATATATATGGAATCTAAAAAAAAAAAAAAAAAAAAGGTTTTGAAGAACCTAGGGGCAGGACAGGAGTAAAGATGCAGATGTAGAGAATGGACTTGAGGACACAGGGAGTGGGAAGTGTAAGCTGGGATGAAGTGAGAGAGTGGCATGGACACATATACACTACTAAACGTAAAATAGATAGCTAGTGGGAAGTAGCCACGTAGCAGAGGGAGATCAGCTTGGTGCTTTTTGTCCATCTCGTAGAGGGGTGGGATAGGGAGGGTGGGAGGCAGACGCAAGAGGGAGGAGATATGGGGATATATGTATATGCATAGCGGATTCACTTTGTTATACAGCAGAAACTAACACATCATTGTAAAGCAATTATACTCCAATAAAGATGTTAAAAAAAATGTTGAGAAACTAGCTAATTTTGTGTCCTTTTCCGCTAAAATTGTCTTCACATGACCCTGGATTAGTTCCCTTAAGATTCACAGCTCCTATGTTTTGCAATCATTCAGTTCATGAAGCTTGAAAACAGCTTAGTATTCTCTCAAATCATTGTCACCTCGGATCCAACCCTAATTTCTCAAATTTATCCATTAATGTGCAGTCTTTCTAATAGAAGTCCTTGGGAAATTCACACTCAAGTGTCTCCTTTTCTGTCTCTCTTAATATAAAAGTTTTCTGAAATTTTCTATTTAAATAGGTAGGTAAATAGAAGTCAAGATCTGTTGACATGCTGATGTTGACTAAAAAAAATAGATACATATATCCAAAATTCTTCTTTCCTGGGTCCTATGTATAGAAAATTATTGTAATCAGTATATCTTTCTGTCTTCAGCAAGTTCATTTACAAAATTTAAATTTACAAAATCTAAATAATCAAAATCTGTCCCTAAAGCACATGATCAATGTTAATGGTTTTTTTTCCACCCATAACATATTTTTCCTTCTTTCTGATGACTGAGAAGAGAATCTATATTGATTGTCATCCTCATTTTATTAACATTTTATTAAAGTTTAAATTTCTCTCCCTGTGTTAATCTTTTACTCAGTGGTATCCAAATAGATTTTTCTCATAGCAGAAATATATGTTCCTGTAGTTAAAAATATGACCGAATACATACGAACATTCATCAGAAGTGTAAAGACATACAGGCTGGAGAGCTGTTTGCTGTGGAGGGATTCTAAAGCACATCAGAAAAGGCTTGATTCTGTACGAGTGCTGTCATTCTCTAATGTCCTACTGGAGAAATCTTCCACTACTGACTTCACTCTCCCTGTGTAGAACATTTAGGTACCTCTTTGCTTTCTGTGGGAGCACATCGAGGGCAGGGGTATTTTGTTAATTTTTGTGCTTGGCTCATCAGAGGTGTGCCATAAACGTTGAGTGATGACTCAACAGACTCTTGAATACAGGGAAGCAGAGTGACTACCATAGGGTCAGGATCTAGGAGTGCTGTGATAGCTTGTTTACCCAGAGTGGAGAGAGATTTGGGTCCCTGAAGGCAAAGTACTTCACTATTTTGTTTGAGGTCAGCCCTGGTTTTTAGAAATGAACAGTAAAATTGGAGCATTGAATGAGAGTGTGTACTCGGCTAGACTATTTATGTGCGGTATTTCAGTTACAACCTATGACCTTGTTAAGTAATAATGACAATCCCTAATTTACAAATGAGAAAATGAAATTATGAGACTTGCACATAGTAGAGGGGGTGGAAGGGTCTTTCAGACTGTGTTCATTCTTTTTTCATTATGGAGAATTTCTATTTGTGGCAGTTAACTCACTAAGTGACAAGACACCTCTCTATCTTACCCTTGGGAAAGATCTTCAACGTCACTGATACTGATAATATAGTTATAATGCTGCTT
The DNA here is from genome assembly GCF_028564815.1 of Eubalaena glacialis. Taxonomy (NCBI): domain Eukaryota; kingdom Metazoa; phylum Chordata; class Mammalia; order Artiodactyla; family Balaenidae; genus Eubalaena; species Eubalaena glacialis. Next base: position 8,560,126 of record NC_083718.1, on the reverse strand, counting down.
ACTATTTAGAAATCATTTTCATATACATTTAATATACCTTAAATTATATAACAACTCAGGTTCACAAGAGGTGATTATTACCATTTTATATGTGCAGAAAATTAGATTGCAGAATATTAAGAGATTTGACCAAGTTTATATGTTGAGAGTAGTTACTAGACTCAAACTAATCATCTAGCTCTAAATCCAGTGTTCTTTCCATGATAAGATAATTATAGTCATCAAAAAGTAACTGTTAGTTGTAGGCTGTCTATTAATGAAGTGTTCTTATCCTGAAAATAGTCTCCTAGGACAATCATATGCATGATTCCTCACTTTATCTTTGATTTCCGTCCCTACGTTTCCTTCTCCTTCCTCAGATATATTATCTAATGTGACTTAAAAGCTTGGTGAATATCCATTTACAGGAGGCAACTATTAGAATACTTATTGAATTACTACTTTTTTGCTTAAATGAAGATCTGTACTTTCTACAATCAAAGGTCGTTCTGTGAGTCTAGTCAATTGCCACGGTTTACAAAAATGTAAATGCTGTACAGGACTTTTCAGACCTAAGCTAACTGACAGAAATGAGTGACTGTAATGCACTTAGGAAAAAATGATTAGAGATGACACAAAAACATAAGTAAGATTCCATTTGTTTGTAGTTGCTTCCCATACATAGAGCTTTTAACATTAAATGTATGGGTACAGAAATATATTACTTAAATAGAAAGGAAAAAAAGTGAAAAAAAATCAGAAAAGGTTAGAGGAAAAATATTCATTTATGTATATTTAATTGAGAGACTAGTGTGTTCCAGGCTGTGGTGCTACATAATTATTTAAACTTTATGCTGTCTTTAAAATACAGATACTTTAATATTTTGCAAATAATGAAAGTGAATCCCATTGACATTATATGAGTTTCCCAAGGCCCCCTAGCTGGTGTTGGGACTGTTATCCAAACCTAGGGTTTCTGATTTGCAAGACTACTTTCATTTTGTTGCATGATAGTTTATCATATGATGGGGAGACCTAATAGGTTGATTGTTTTTTTTTCTGTTATTCACCCAGTAAGTTGGGACTTTTTGTGAATCTGTATATTTTCCTCTTTCACCCTCTTCTTGAATATAAGCTCTTATCTATTCTTTACCTCTTGTGTGAGAGTGAATATGCCAAGTAAGGAAAAGTTTACTTTCCTTTGTACTTTTTGCCGTAAACCTTTCTGTGATGTTTTATAAGACTGCATTCTTATAAAACTAAGTTATACTGAATGAGGCAAACAAATTTATTTTGTCTCTTGCAGAATAATATACAGTAAATACTGATGGAATTAATAGACCTGTCAACTGCATGCTGAGTAAATGTGTGAGATATTTGTGCCATTTTCTCTCTGAAAGTAGCATTTCTCATTGATTTATGGTTAAGTGTATCACTGATAAGAAATTGCCAAATAAAAACACCTGAGTTGATAATTTAAGGAAATATTCAAAGTGAAAATAAAGTCACTGAAGCTTCACAATTACTGTAGTCATGGCTGGATATACTTAAAGTTGAGAATATGCCCACATTTTATTGTTGTAGCTGAGGTGATGCAGGGTACATGGTACTGACTGAACTCTGCACCAATGGAACGGAGGCTTTGGGGAGAAAGACACATTTCACACCTGAGTGGCTTTTTGCAAATTGAAATTGGTGCTTCTTTCTGTCAAAGAATTCTGGTCCTGAAAGATTATCTTTGCCAAAAATATCCCCTAAATGATTTTATATCTTGATTTTGAGTTCAATTTCCTACGGAGATTTAAGGCTGCATTTGCATCAAGTTATTTATTTTCTTAATTTTATTCTTTTAACATTTAGAACAGTTCTGAAGCCAATATTACGGGTGATATATATGTGTGTATGTGTGTGTGTATTATATATATATATATATATATACACATACATACATACATACTGGTAATACATATACATACATTCACATACATAAACACTGGTAATCAGTAAGAGGAGGCCCTATTCTTGTAATTCTTTTTTTTTTTTAATAGCTTCTTTTTTTAAAGAAAACATATATTTACTTATTTATTTGGCTGTGCCGCGTCTTAGTTGCAGCATGCGGGATCTTTAGTTGCAGCATGCGGGATCTAGTTCCCTGACCAGGGATCAAACCTGGGTCCCCTGCATTGGAAGCATGGAGTCTTAACCGCTGGACCACCAGGGAAGTCCCTATTCTTGTAATTCTTTACTTGAAGCATTTATTTTAGTATTTCTGCTTCTGTTCTTTAGGAAATATTTGTAACAAGCTCATTGTACTTAATAGCATTTCACATAGCTAATCGCTAACATTGCCATAGAAGCTAAAATTAAATTTGAAGCAATAAACAAATTGATCATTCTTACACAAGTATTTTTCATATGTTAAAAGTATTCTGTAAGTATTCGGAACTTGAAATCTAAGCTGTGTTTTCACTGAAAGAATGATAGGAGAACAATAAGAGTTTCTAGTTAAGGCCTGAAATCTAGTTTAAATAAAAATTAGAAAGAATTTTGGGCTCTGATCTTCATCTTCAAAATTATATTGGTGGCCAGAAGGCCATTTTCTTGGGATTTCTTTCTAGCAGTGGAAGGGGCAAGGGAAGAAAGAAACAATGGGAAAAAAAAACTACATATTAATTAATTAGTGAGACTTTTTAGAAAAGTGCTCACTAGGCAAAATCATAGCGCTAAGCACTTCTTGATCTGGCTTTCATCCCAAATCTCTTTATGCAGTGATAGTACTGTGGCATGTGGAAACTGAATCTCAGATTATTTTGTGGCCAAAAATACCCTCCCTCTCACTATATTTTTATCCTTCCAAAGCTTTTAAACTTCAAATGCTTGAGCCCCACCCTCCCATGACCCCTCTTCCCCCTCTCAATCTCGAATCTCTGTTAAGGACCATCTCCTTGTGTTGGCTCTTTTTCCCATTCCCTTATGACTAGTGACTAGTCTAATAAAGGTGACTAGTCTAATAAAGATAATTACATGTTAAGGTATTGTTATATCAGATAACATATTTCCAATTTAATAGTAATTTTTAGTATGAAGTTCTTGCAACAATAAGTTGTTAGTAACAAATTCAGGCTGTAGATTTTCTCCTTGTCTTTTCAAACATGCAGGAAAATAAGGATTTCATATAGGCGGACTTGCATGTTAAAATATTAACATATTAATAAACATATAAATAATAGCATATTATGGGGACAAATTTCAAAGTAAACAAAGTCATACTTTGACAAACTTTCCCCTCCTTTTAGGTAACTGCTCCTGACCACACTCTATTTACATACTCAATCCTCTTCCGTAGTCTACACACTCAGTACTGTTCCCTGATCAAACCCGGTTATTCCGGGCTGCCCCATGCAGACTTTCTTTTGTCCTTGGCCACCCTGCTTCCCTCAAGTTCATGGTCTGATTGCTGTCCAGCAGACAGAGCCTGTCATGATGTCATGCAATCAAATCCATGCAGATCAAGGCAGGAGAGCAGGGCTGGGTGAGATTTAGTGACTGGTAAGAAATAGTTATCATGGAAATGACAATTATGCCTGTAAGAGTGATAGTGAAGTTCAGGTAATTCAGTATCCGCTTGTTGAAAGGCAAGAGATACATAAGCAGGGACCTTCATAGGAATAAAAAAGTATTTTCTGTACCATTTTAATATCCTGTGATTACATCCTTTATAGCACTTTACTGCACTTCAGTATAACTACTGGATGACTTGTCTCTTTCAAGAGGCAATGGATTTCTTGAATACATGGACTGTGCCTTTGGTCTTTGTATTCCTACTGCTTATTGCATAATATTGTCAAGTAAATACGTGCATTTTTAATGGTTACAGAGGAATTATTACTTTAAATAGCCTTCTCTGATGGAAGAATCCTTTTATTCTGGACTCTTCAGAGCCGTTCCTTGGACCTCTACCTAGAGACTTGACTGATGTCAGTAAGTCTCAAATGTTCATGGTTTATATATCATCAGTTATACTATGTGTGTGCTGAGGATGAGGGGGCCTGGGGGAAAAGGGATCTCAATTCCCATTTTTAGATAAGTTCAAACCAGAAAAAGAAATTAGAAATTTGCCTAGAGCCTGTTTTCCCTCTTCTTCCTATAGTTTTCGGTAAAACCCTGTATTAAGTAATTTCCTGCTTAAAAATTGTTAAAATGCAGAGCTGGAAGCCGGGGGAGTGATTGTGGTCTGCTGGAACTGGATTCCAGAGCAGAGATTATGACCTGCCAGAATGACCCCTCTGTTTTCCTACTTGTTCTCATCCTTAATGATTCAATTGCTCTCTGGGCATCTCCCTCACTTAGTCCCAGGTCACTCATGTCTTTTAAAGTAAACATTTTGTTAATTTGAATAAATTCTTCTAAGTTTAAGATCAAGAAAATTTCTTTTTTTATATATTTTTTATTTCTAGCCCAAGCATAATGCCTGAAATATATTAGTTCAATGGCTGTAAGGAAATTGATGATTCTGATTATCTTCCTATGTAAAGTAACAACTGGCTCTCTGGAATGAAGAACGTGGTATTTCTTACACAGCTTAAAAGAGTCACACTAAAAGATTTGAGTTCTGGAGAACTCTGGAGAGTTCTGGAAACAAGGGTCCATTTTTTAAACTCTTTGGGGGTAATATAAAAAAGCTCTTATGGAGTCAGTGCTTCTTATTTTACACTATGCAGTTTCATCAGTCCTCTACTTCTTTACCCATTTATAGGGAAAACCACATAATGATGGGCATGGCGGAGAAAAGGAACCAAAAAATACCGATCAAAGCCACTTTTGAATATTCAAGAAATTGAGTGATGAGGATAATAGACAGGACATTAGTCTATTTAATTCCTTAATAAAACTGGATTCTAATTTTTTTTAATTATAAAATTGGATTTTTGTGTCCTACTTACTTGAAACTAAAGACTTCACGCAAAGATTATAATTTAATGTGATTGAATGTTTTCTGACATGTCTCTCTGAGACTCAGTATTGAAGATATTTATATGTTATCTATATAACAACTGTGAGTAGAAACTAAATTCATAGCTAATATATTTGGTTAGTGATACACCTTCCTAACAATTTAAGATCTTGAGCACCTGAATTGTTCTCACATATATATAGATATATTTTCCTGTACTTTTTACCTGAGGATTTAAGCAGACAAGACCTTTCATGGCCTCTGAAGACATTATACTGTATTTAATCGACATGCAAAGTGCTATATTCATAGTCAACTCTGCAGAGTAAAACGGAAGGGTAGTTTTGCCAAAAAATGGATAATGATTAAGGTTAAAGAAAATTTTAAATGAGCCTATATGTTTATCTTATTTTAGTATAGTTGATTTATAATGTTGTGTTAATTTCTGGTGTACAGCAAAGGGATTTAGTTATACATATAAATACATATTCTTTTTCATATTCTTTTCCATTATGATTTTTTACAGGGCATTGAATATAGTTCCCTGTGCTATACAGTAGCACCTGGTTGCTTATCTATTTTATATATAATAGTTTGTATCTGCTAATCCCAAACTCCTGATTTACCCCTCCCCCCACTCCGACTTTCCCCTTTGGTTAAGTTTGTTTTCTATGTCTGTGAGTCTGCTTCTGTTTCATAAATAAGTAAAATGAGCCTATAATTCTGGCTTTCTCAGAAAAAACAAAAACTTCATACTTATGTGCCAGGGAAAGACACAAGGGAAAACAATCTAGTTTAGAAAAAAGTTTGTCTCACTTTACAAATAACCGAGTATGAGATTTTTCCAGAAGATGTAAAAGATATTTTATCTAACTGCATTGGGTTTTAGAGCAAAGAATGAATTGAAAGGGAGAGTTTTATTCAACTTGCTACAACATGTTGGTACCCTGGGAGACTTTTCTGTTTACAGGAGGATCCATTCAAATATATGTGTACGGAAAGCAAAAGAGGAAGCAGAGGTAACAAAAATTCATTTCTCATGAGTTTGGAATTCAGAAGGCTGCTCTTTTTTCTGTTCTATTCTTCCTCCTCCTCCCCCTCCCCCTCCTCAGCCTCCTTCCCCTCCCCTGCCCCATCCCCTCCTCCTCTTTCAATTCTCTTGAACTTTTATTCAGTTCATTCCATTCATTACAAATACTTTAGGTTTGATAGCTTGCTAAAATCATACTGACTACCTTACAAGAATATCCTTTTGTATCTTTGCAAAACTGGTAGTTCATTATGTCAACAAATTGTGTCTATCCGTATGGAAAAGTATTATCTATAGTAAGATCTCAGTTTATAAGATAATTGGTAGCTTATTTTCTCTTTTACTGCTCACTGGTAATCTTGCTCAGATCATTTCCCATTTAGTATCATAACCTTCCACTTTTAAAAAACAGTGTTGGAAGAATTCTGGTGATTTGTACTTTCAAAAAAACTTCGCTATCTTTTTAAACTGTCATGTAAAACATGAAATGTTAATACCTTGTTTAATTAAATTTATTAAATCTCTTGAGATATTCCTAGTTATATTTGTATGCTACTGTATGGCACACAAACATAAAATATCTGTGATTAAAATAGGTTACTGTTAATACTGAAAATATCAGCCTGTGTGTTTTTTTAATACTCAAAAATTTTAGAAAATAAGGTTCTACATGTTGTAGATATGTTTATATATATAGCCACACACACATCCCATTTTTCTGAAGCAGCTTTGGTGACTATCTGTTCCCCAGTCCCAGCTGCCATAGGTCCTGAGCAGCAGGGGTAGAGCAGTGGCATTTTATATGTGCCTTCACTTTAGGCTAGCTACTTCTGGCTGTTAATATACAAGTCAAGTTATCTGGCCCTCTTGGAGATTCCTTAAGCTACCTGGTGTATTTTCATAGACACTCTTCTGCCTAATTAGCTGCATTGGATTCTGTTGTTTGAAAGCATGGGCACTAATCAGTAATCTCTCAGAATGCAATAATGTGATTATAGCACATCCGTAGGCCACCCTAAGAGTATGAATTATTTTACTTTTAATTGGAAGATGTGGAAGAGGATGGAAGTGTGTGTGTGGAAAAGTGTGTGCAATTTTTTTTTTTTCACAAATTCTATGTCAAATGGGTTTTAGTTCCAAAGTGCATAAATGAAGTTATTTTGATATTCATTCAATATATTTTAATTACAGAATATAAATAATAATACCTCATATTGTGCTGCATTTTTAACATTTAAGTGCTTTCACATGTTATTTCGTCTGATAATTTCAAAAACCCTAAAAAGAGTAGGTATTACTCATGACTTCCATGCTAATCAGAGGAAAATGCAGGCCTATACATAGGTGTCTCATTTTTAATTCATGCTCTGTCAAAAGATTATTCTTTCTGTGTGTACCTAAGCTATAGTTGGTCTTACATATGTGGACATCATATGGCGTTGGCATCTACTTTTGTTTCTCCTTTTATTTGAGGGTCAGAAATATTGAGTCTCTGGGTATTTTTAGCTTGATTGACAGGAAGCCTCTATAAATTGATTAAATTATTAACTAGATGTGTCAAGTCATTATCTCTAATATGTGAAGACTGCAATAGCACTTAGACATGACTCAAATCTATTAAGTTTTCAGTATATTCCTTGAAAATTAAAAATATGTAATTTTTTATTTAGAACATCTTAATAGCATAAGAAAAGTGATTTTTAAATCTTATTTGTTCATAAAGTCTCAAAAAAACCCTGAATTTATTTCCCACTAACAGTGTCTTTAAGAGATGATGATATCACATAAAACCTTCACTAAAAAGAATTGCACTTATCATTACAAAATCATGATAATAAGTTACAAGTATGGTAATAGAATTCTGTGCTTACCTGTGTATTATGCCATTCCCTGATAGTTTAACAAGAGCGTTTTGTAAATTCCAAGCTCTAATTTTGCAAAAATGTTTCTGTAACTTATGAACATACTATGTAAACAAATGAAAATATAGAAAATAGAATATGTGGGCAGGTGTCAGATTCTAGTCATACTTAGTGGTCTTGTATGTATTCATAAAGGCAAAAGGTGTTTTTATGACTAGTTCAGGTACTATTTGGAAACCCTACCAGTGAATACTCTTTATTTCTCAAGATTTCACATAGAAGCTTTCAGCTTTGATCTGAGTGATGTTATTTTTAGAAAATTTGGTGATGCTGAAATCATACATATAAACTTCTAGATCATGCTTCTGAATAATTGGTTTCTCTAATCTGAGGGTCATTCAGAAGCACATTAATATTGTCATGTCACTAAGATGTGATGATGCATTTTCATGGTAGTTTCACAAATGATGCCCGGATCGTTCAAAAAGTTAATGCCATCCAGATAGTAATTAATTATATCCAAAAGGTTGTGAAATATTTCACTTGATTATAAAGTACTTTTAAAAACATATTTACTTCTGGGAAACTATATGGAAACATATACTATTTATTTAAAAAACCTAAAACCAGGCATCCTGAATTGGCATCATGTTAAACAATTTTGAAGAAATCTACAAATACTAGCATTGAATTTGTTATTGTTTTTGTGACTTTAATCTTTTCCAGAGACTTGTTGAAACTTTTAATGGATAAAATAAGAATTCTTATATTTACACATCGTATTATATGATATAGGTCATATAGAAGGCTTGATTTACTCATATGAATTCTGGTTAGATTATGCTATTGTTTGGATATTTCAGAGAATTGAGAGTGAGGTTGATGGTACACTGCAAATTTTAATTTTTGAAATGTTTTATTTTATCTCATTTTAAAAGAACTGAATATCAGGGCTTATTCTACGACAGAAATTAAAGCTCTAAATGCAGAGTGAGAGAAGCATTTCGAAGACATTGCTGTAACTATGTTGGCCATTTTATCGTAGAGCAATCTTTTATCACTCTGTCTTACTGAAATGTCATACTCTTCATTAGATTAATTCTTTAGAGAAGAACAATACCAAAGCAAACAGACAAACAAAATAATGTTCACTGGCTCACGACATGATACTCTGGCATGGGGGTGATAATGCGGGTAATTGATTAATCATATAGAACAAACTAATAAACAAACAAATCCATTTGAAGGGGTGGTGATCTTTTAGGTCGATGAATTGGGGTAGAACTCTGTTTATGTTCTCAGGATCATCATAAATGCTGAACTTCCCTGTTCCCCTCTTCCTCATCCTATTACATACCTAAAACCCATCCACATCTCTTACATGGTTCACTGATGTCTAACAATTAATAACTAAATACATATTTAGTTTCTTTGGGTAAAAGCTTGGTCTTTTCTTACTAAGTGGGTATTATTGGTAAATTTTCACACTTTCTCTATTAAGCTGTTTTACCTACACTTTCATGAGGGTATTAGATTCTTATGAGATGATGTGATGCAGGAGGATTATTTCTGAGATGGGGACAAATGTTCCTGGAAATATCAGTGTGAAGGATTTGGGGTTAAGGAAGAAAGAAATGAAGAGGAAACATTGTAGGTGACAAAGAAATGATTCACAAGTCTGCCTAGCGCTGTCTAGGGGTGGGGGAAGAATGTCTGAGTTTTTACTGTAGAGTAACTGAGAACATCCCACCTAATACATGTATTTCAAACAATATTTAGACTCCCATTGCTTAACAAAACAAGACTATGAGAACTATAAAAAATAGTAAGAGAAAAGAAAAAAATAAATGAAAAGGGGAGCATGCAGGAAAATAAGCAAATTAAGTGGATTGTACTAAAAAAAATCTAATTAGCAAAGCTCATTAGCTTATTTATTGACCATCAGAGGAAGTTGTAAAAGCATATAAAAATATAATTAAGGTGGAAAATATGATAGTAATAAGAAGAAACCTTTTCCAAATAAGCAGTCAAGTATTTTATTCAGTCCTTTTTTTTTCCTTACAATACTGGTACTTTCAAAACTTCAGGAGCCAGTGAAAAAGGAAATAATCAGTATAGCTAAGAACTTTTGACTCCTTGAGGCATTTTAAGAAAAACTTCTGACTCATTGATATATTCTAAAAAAATCTAAACTACAGCCTTGGCGTCTGTATTTATACTAACTTTTAATGAATTCATTCTAAATCCATAAGGATGCTGAGACCAAATTATATTTGTCAAAGAAAAACGCTAGCTAAATAATTCATTGCTATTCACCTATACTTTCTCTTTTTCAACTCCTAAATCCTGTCTAACCTTTGAACATATTCTTTCTGATTTCATTAACTTTTAACTTTCCTGTTATTTTTAGGTTGTTCTGTGGTTGCTTCTGTGAGAATAGTTCTTTGAGTGCAGGGAACATGTGTTCAAAGATTAATGTTCGGTGTCTAACTTAAAATTTATCATATGTGATGAATTATTTCAGAATTAAGACAATTAAAAATAGCATATTAGGGGAAGAAAGCAGGACTAGTTTAATACAGAAATTTCTTTAAATTAATATCTCTTGATCATTCAAATTGGTTACTCTAATAGAGACTTAAATGAAACCCACCAAACTGATGGACAGGTGAACAGACAGACACTGTGAACCCTCAGAGAAGCCAAGTATCCTTAAAGGTGACAAGACCAGTTTCTTAGAATTCCTTAAACCTCTTTTGAGCCATTCAAGTCTAACATCTTTTTTTTTTTTTTTTTTTTTTTAGTGATTACTTGTTATATGCTGTTTGTTGTTAGGTTACTTAATTCAAAATGAAAACATGAGCGTATTTGTGAAATACAGTAATAATGCTACATCTCTGTTTTTTAGCTATTATGCATATTTCTCTCTCAATTTTAATTCTAGATATAAGTTTACATTCCACCTGTTCTTAAAATAGAAGAATGTGTGGAAGTTGTAGTTATCAAGGACTAATTACCTTCAAGAATGTGGTAAGTACTTCAAGCAAATAATACACCAAATAAGCAATTCTACAACTTTTGCAAGTATGATTAGCATGTGGTAAGAATATACATATTTAAAGCTGACTATGTCATCTTCTTTTCTCAAGCCTTTTTGCTGTGATTATTTGTAATGTCACTTGAAATTCACTTGGCTCACTATTCTACTAGCTCAGGAATAAGTTTGAAGATGTTTAATAAAGCTTCTTACTTTAGACCTCTCAGGAATATGTACTAATTAGATTTGTGTCTGGAAAAAAAAGTAGCAGAAAATGTATAAGACATCACAAAATAATTAGTGTACTTTCATTCTTCGAAAAGCAACACATTTTGAAATATTAGGCAATGATCTATTGGCATGAAAAGTAAAGGCACCCTCAAAAATGACCATTTTATGGCCAAACTGCTTGCTTTTAGGAGAGAAGATTAATCTTGTCGTTAGGTTAGGAGTGTGAATTATTCTTCCCAAGTCAGTTTTTGTCTCAGAATGTTGCAAGTGGCTGATTTTAAGAAGTTTACATATAGCCCTGGGCTTAGAGCTACAGCCCAAGAATTGTGGCTTCAAATTTAAAGAGACTTGACACATTTCTCTAAGAGACTCGTATACTAATATCAATGAGAACAGGAATTACTGTTAATTAAAGGGTCATCAGATTCTTGGGCTTCTGAATGTAACTGTGATGTATAAATCCTTTTGAAAATCAAAACGGACCTTACTCTAAAAGAAGTAAATTAATCCTTATTTTATATTATGATTTTAGAAATCCAATTAGATTTTTCAGATATTTATTACATTCCATACATGGGCTAGGCACCATGCCAAATCTTATTAATTCAATCAATATTTATCAAAAGCCTACCAGTTAGTTGTTGGCATTCTGCCCACACTGAGAATACAATAGTAATTAAACAATGTTTTTAAACTTATTATGATTAAGTACATAATTTATGCAAATCGAAAGTACAATGAGGTATCACGTCACACTGGTCAGAGTGACCATCACCAAAAAATCTACAAACAATAAATGCTGGAGAGGGTGTGGAGAAAAGGGAACCCTCCTACACTGTTGGTAGGAATGTAAATTGGTACAGCCACTATGGAAAACAGTGTGGAGGTTCCTTAAAACTCTAAAAATAGAGTTACCATATGACCTAGCAATCCCACTCCTGGGCATATACCTGGAGAAAACTATAATTTGAAAATATACGTGCACCCCAATGTTCATTGCACAATAGCTGGGACATAGAAGCAACCTAAATGTCCATCAACAGAGGAATGGATAAAGAAGATGTGGTACATATATACAATGGAATATTACTCAACCATAAAAAAGAATGAAATAATGCTGTTTGCAGTGACATGGATGGACCTAGAGCTTGTCATACTGAGTGAAGTAAGTCAGACAAAGACAAGTATCATATGATATCACTTATATGTGGAATCTAAAAAAAGGGTACAAATGAACTTATTTACAAAACAGAAGTAGAGTCATGGATGTAGCAAACAAACTTATGGTTACCAGGGGATAGATGGGGGGAAGGATAAAGTGGGCAATTGGGATTCACATATATGCACTACTATACATAAAATAGATAACTAGTAAGGACCTACTGTATAGCACAGGGAACTCTACGCAATACTCTGTAATGGCCTATATGGGAAAAGAATCCAAAAAAAAAAAAGTGGATATATATATATGTATAACTGAGTCACTTTGCTGTAAAACCGAAACTAACACAACATTGGAAATCAACTATACTCCAATAAAAATTAAAAAAAAAGAAATTATGATAAATAATTTAAAGGAAATAAAATAAATGATGAGAGAGAGATAAAAAGAGTTATAAGAGAAAGTTTTCTTAGGAGATGTTATTTAAGCTGAGATGTGAAAGATGAGAAGTAAGACCATGGGGATGAACATTCCAGAAGGCAGAATGTTCGAAAGAGCCTTGAGGATATGGAACAAAGTCAGGGTGATGAATGGTTATGACTGAGGAGCAGAAAGGCCAGAGATGGGGTTTGAGAGGTGGGGTTAGGGGCGGCTACTATAGCTTCCTACCTATTAGTTACAGACCCCAATATACAGTTACCTTCTATGTAATAGAATAGATATCCCCTGGGCCCCTTATGCTCAGAATGTCGAAAACGAAACTAAATATTGCCATACTCCTCTTCCATTGTTCTTTATATCTGAGAATACAACCATGATGTACCTGGATGTCGCAGACCACGACGTTCCTGAAAGTTCTCTTTGTCATATTCCCTGAGGTTTCCTCTATTCTATTTCTTTAGCATCTCTGGACTATGTTCTCTACTTCCCCCCTCCTGTTTCATCACAGCACTTGGAATGCAACAGTCTCTTAACCTTCTTTTTAATGAGGCTTCTAAGGAGATAAGGGCAGGTCCCCACATAGGTACAGAAATGGCTTCAGGGAGCAGGGAGAGGAGATTGACTTGGATTTTATTGTCCTTGCGGGTGGGGCTCGGGGAAGGGTTCCATGCAAGAGTCCAGTTCACTTGCATGGTTTGTACTTCTTGCTGACACCAAGGCAATGGACATGGACTTTCTCATCAGCTTGCCCAGTTGTGAGAGAAAACGGGACTTTCAATTTGTTGGTAGTCAAACATCAGAAACGGATGTCTTTATTACACTGGTCCTCACGACTCAGCATTGATCTCTTAAGTTTATTCTTGTGCTTCAGTCTAAGTGACTCTTCTAAAATTTAGATTATTTCATATTTCTTCTTTGCCTATAACTCCACTGCCATGTACAAAAGTCAAAGTTTCTTAATATGGCGTATGAGGTCCATCATTCCTTGTGTTCCGCTCACATCTTCAAGTTTTCTCTCACTATTTCCACCTTCAGACTCCATTTTCCAGCCACATTGGATTAACTGGACCATCATAATGTGCCTTGTTTTCAAACTTCTGGATTTTTGTGTGTACTGTTCCTGATGTCTGAAGGACTGGTCTCCATTCTGGTCCCATATACTTCTTCTTTTTTAATTTTTAATTTCAGGTTTACTGAGGTATAATTTACACCAAGTAAAATGTTCACCCTGTTTAAGTGTATAGTTCAATGAAATATGACAAACATATAGAGTGATGCAGCTACTACAAACAAAATATAGAATGTTTCACCCATGACAAAATGTCTTCTTATAACCCCTTTGCAGTCAAAATGCCCCCCCATTCCCAGTCTCTACTGATCTGATTTGTGTCCTTGTAGTTTAGCCTTTTCCATGATGTCTTATAAATGGAATTATAAGGTTGGTGGTGCTTTATTTATAACATTTTCCACTTAGTGTAATGCTTTTGAGTTATGCTCAAAAGTTATTTTCCACATATTTGAATATATTCAATAATTTGTTCCTTTTTATTGCTGAATAAATATTATGGTATAGATATACCACAATGTGTTTATCCATTGACCAGTTGATAGACATATGTGTTGTTTCCAGTTTAAGGCAATTATTACATAAATTTGCTATAAACATTGTCAAAAAGGCCTTTTCGTGTGGATATAGATTTTCATTTTTTTAGATACATATGTAGGAATGGGATTGTACATTCTCTGGTGAGAGTAAGTTTAATTTTATAAGAAATTGCAAAACTTTTCGAAATGGTTGTACCATTTTAAATTCCTACCGGCTGCATACAAAGTATTCACTGACTCAAATCCTTATACTGAGAATTTTCATTTTTAAAAAATATTTATCCATTCTGGTAGGCAGATAGTATACCTTATTGCATTTTTTTAATGACTAATCATGATGCATATCTTTGTGTATGCTTATTTGCCACTAATATATCTTCTTTGTTGATGTATCTCTTCATATATTTTTGACCATTATTTTAATTGGGTTGATGATCTTCTTACTGAATTGTCAGAGTTCTTTCTGTTCTTAGAGAGATTCTTTTGCTCAGATACATGTTTTGCAAGTATTTTCTCCCTGTCTGAGGCTGACAACTTTTGTTTTTCCTCTTCGCCCAGCAGCACTGGTCCTTTGCCTGGATCTGCTGCCCCACCCCAGCATTAGGAACCTTTTTTTTTTTTTTTTTTTTTAAATTTTATTTATTTATTTTTATTTATTTATGGCTGTGTTGGGTCTTCGTTTCTGTGCGAGGGCTTTCTCTAGTTGTGGCAAGTGGGGGCCACTCTTCATCGCGGTGCGCGGGCCTCTCACTATCGCGGCCTCTCTTTTTGCGGAGCACAGGCTCCAGACGCGCAGGCTCAGCAATTGTGGCTCACGGGCCTAAGTTGCTCCGCGGCATGTGGGATCTTCCCAGACCAGGGCTCGAACCCGTGTCCCCTGCATTGGCAGGCAGATTCTCAACCACTGCGCCACCAGGGAAGCCCCAGGAATCTTTTAATTCAGTTCCTCCACAAGAGGCTGTGGCTTCTTTTCTGGGACCACAGAATATGGGTTTTCCTGCCTTTCCCTTAATGGCTTATTGTTTTTGCATGGTGTTAAGAAGGAACCATGAAATGCTGGGGGGTTTGTGTTTTTGTACAGTGGAGGGAGGGAGGCATTCTTACATCTTGTGCCGCCTCCTAACTTTCTCAGAAGCATTAGCAAAGCCCTTGGGGAAAGCTGGAGAATGAGTGCAGACACCTCTTATATCTGGGCTCCTGAGAATTCTAAACTCTCACGCCAGCCTAAACTCGGGCTTTATACATTTGTTAACAATTCATCTTTTTCTTCTTCCCTGCTACTATGGTGGCTGCTTCTTCCTTCCTGACCAAAGTCTTGTTAGTGGAAGAGAGGTGAGTGGAGAAGATTCTGTTGCTCAGAAAGTCCTGTGGTTGTAGGTGGGTAGGACTAGATGATAAGGGGAAATATAGGTTGTTTTTTTCTGCGTAGATATCTTGATGCGTATTTTTATATAATTCCAATAAACAAGTAAGACTGCTCATAAAGTCTTTGTATAATTTTGAATCTCTTATTTTACCCAGGTAAATTCAGTATTTTTAATTCTAAATCAAAAGCTTATTAGCAACTTTATTCACAGTTCACTTGCAGTTCACATTTAAACTCTAAGAACTGAAAGCTAAGGAAAATAAGATGCCTAGTGCATAACTTTGTTCTGTTGATATCTCAGGAATTTAGTTGTTATTGCACTAATCAAATAAACTTACACTGAAAATTGAATTTCCATATAACATTTATATTGCATCATATATATTAAGTTTATAGTTAGTAAACAGCATATGTATACAATTATAGTCATAAATTCATTAAAATGATATATTGGGTTAATTTCTCACTGAAGTCTGGTAGAAATAAATGTATTCTAAATACTGAATCAGAAGTTTATTTAAAAATTCATCAACACTTCACTTTCTCTCTTTTCTCTTGATGCACAATCTTGAATCTCTCTGACTTTTAAGAATTTAACCAATCATTAGAATGTCTCATAATTTTGAATGGGTTTGAGGGGTTTCTCTCCTAAATTATCAACCTCATACTAGAAGTTAGTCTCAAGTATGTTTAGCTGCAGTCCACACAGATCTGTTCCTTGTTTTCAAAGATGTAAAAACCAAATATTGAATAGACTGTATTAGACACAGGTATAAAGGCTGAATACATGTAAGAGTCAACACATTTGACCTAGAAGAGAACACAGATCATAGGGTCAGTTACCAGGACTATCGTGGAAACTTCCTTGTCACTCCAACAACTATCTTCTTCTTCCCCCCGGACATCTTTCATCCTTTATGGATGGAAAGTATGGGCAACACATGAGCACTGGGCAGCTACAATTTTGTCATAAGAAATTCTCCACTCATCCCAGTTTTCCCCATCTTGACTTGGGTTGGACTCCTGAACTCTAATCTCCTTTGTTTCTCCATGAGAGCATCAGCAGATGATCGAATAATGGAGTGCTGTGATAGCTTGTTTACCCAGAGTGGAGAGAGATTTCGGTCCCTGAAGGCAAAGTACTTCACTGTTTTGTCTGAGGTCAGCCCTGGTTTTAGAAACGAACAGTAAAATTGGAGCATTGAATGAGAGTGTGTACTCGGCTAGACTGTTAATGTGTGGTATTTCAATTACAGCCTACGACCTTATTACGTAATAATGACAATCCCTGATTTACAAATGAGAAAATGAAATTATAGGACTTGCACATAGTAGGGATGGTGAAAAGGTCTTTCAGACTGTGTTCATTCTTCTTCCATTATGGAAGAAGATAGACTACAATTCTCCACAATAGCTCAGAACTATTCAGTTTTACTGAAAACTTGGGGGCTAATTCAAAATTTACGACCTAGAAGAAGATTTGTTTAGACTGTATATTATGTACAAGAGTAGTTCAAGCAAAAAGCATGTTAAACATCTCATAGGTTGTATCCCTCATAGCCAACTGCTAGTTAAGGCTCATTTTGCCTCAGATTTTTACCTCGCTAGATCCGGGAGAAAAGCCCTATCCTTGGCTTGTGCTTTATCCTAGGATCCATTTTATTTCCTCTTCCCAGCAACCACTGTTATGTATCCCAAGGTCAGAATGGCTCAGTTTACCCTACTCTGGGACGTGGGAGGTTGTGTGAAGGAGGATTGGCTGTGGCTGGACCGTCCACAGTGAGGTGTAGCACTCCATGACCAAAAGAACATTCCAGAGTGGGCTTTGTTATGCCAAGTTTGGTTCCCTTCAACATCTGTGATACCACCACTGTGGTGCAAGAGTAAACATTCTCCCTGATTCAAGTGGAACCAGTTTAGTTACAGAAACACACAGGTCTACAAACACAACTGTCCATCCCCACCACCAATCCTATACACAAATACACACATCTCCAAAGGAAAACACTAATTGTCCATCAGTTTACAATCTTGATCAGTAGGTTTTACTTGGGATAAGCACAGCACAGATAATGGATGAAATAATCTTATGTAGTATGACATTTAAATTTTATTTTATTAGTTATATATCCAGTATACAGTATTTTTTTCCGGCTTTATTGAGATATAATTGACATATAACACTGAGTAAGTTTAACATGTACAGTGTGATGATTTGATATGCATATATATTGAAAAATGATTATCACAATGAGGCACTGGGGGTCTTTAACTTACACGCATCATGCTCCACTCAAATTAGTGCTGTGTTTCTCGTCTAACCAAGAATCTATCCTCTACACGCATGTTCCAGTAGTAATGAAGCACAGTGAAGCAGCCAAATAGAAGCCCTGCTCAGGTGGCATCTTGCGGTGTATTTATGTGGTCTGGGCAGTGAGAGGTGTACCCATTCGGAGGAGAAAGATTCTCACCTTAGCCATGGACTCAGGCACTCAACAGGCTCTGGTGCAGATTTGTAAAGACTTCAGTAGTATGGTGGGTGGGAGGTAATACAAGTGGAGGAAGAGACTATAGATAGATCAGATTTGTGTCTCAAATCCAGTAATTCCTCTAGGTTAAATTGCTGGTTAAGAGTACAATTTTAAAGTAAAATACTCTCATTAGTATAAGACTATCTACCGTATCTCTAATAAAATTATGTCCAAACAAATATAAATGTACTGCTGATTATAAACAGGTACATTCTCATTTAAAAAAATTTGCATTTAAGAAGTTGACTTATTACTTTAATTTCATTTTTATTTTTAATTTAAGCTTTTTAAGTGTCATAAAATTATTTTCTTTTCTGTCTGTATATACTTATGGTCATTGTCTATTTTTCTAAGTGCCACCAGTTTTCCCTTTGAGGTAGTAATATGCACTTGTCTTAAAAATAAATTTGTTCAAATATAAAAATGTTATTTAAATAAAAATCCTAAATAATAATATAGGCAAGTCAAGATGTGACCAAACCATGAAGGTTGTTTGAGAATGATAACAACTTGAAAAACACTGCCTATAGGGGGAGAAAGGTTTAACTGTGAAGTAGTCTGAGTAGAATTCTACACACAGCTGGAAGGGCACATTACCTGGTTATGCAGGCCAGGTCACTACCATGCTTCCCAGGCTTCTCCGAGTAAGACATGGGGCCCATTTCAGAGACATCCAGCCACTGAAGTTTACACAGAGTCTGCAAAGTTCCAATCTAACTGCTTCTCGGTACCTTGTGTTGTATCTCATTCTCAGTTAGGATGTCTTCAAACTATTCTTCCAAATGGTGTCTGGAGGAAAAGTCATTGGATACATTGTGCATTTTTATGTGGAAAAGTCTGCATTTTAAAGCAGAAAGAGTCAACTTTGAAACAAAACAGCTTTGGGTTTGAATTTCAGAATTCCAGTTTTATGTCAACTGTGAGGAAACTTGGGTGAGATTTTCAAACTCTGTGCTTTTCTATGCTTCTTATATCTAAAATTAGAACAGTAATTTCAAAGTAAGTTAGGAATATTAAATGAGAAAATATATATATATATATATATATATATGCATGTGTGAGATATATGTATATATAGCATCTTGACTTTGTTAACCTGAAGAAGAAAGGGATTACTGATCTGGTGATCTGTCATTTTTGTAAAAATGGTCATAAAATCCAGCCTTGCATGAAGAAGGAATTTCCTCTTCTTTTGATTCTGTTAGGGAGAGGGTCAAAAAGAGTAACTGTTAAGTTTCTTTCAGTATAGAAAAGTTGACCCTACCACTTTTAAGATTGAGCGTGAAAATATGAAAATAAAAAAGGAAAATATGATAGAAATCCTTGAGCTGAGCTCCCTGTGCTATACAGCAGGTTCCCACTAGCTACTTATTTTACATATGGTAGTGTAGTTATGTCAAACCTAATCTCCCAGTTCATCCCACCCTTCCCCCCACCCCGGGTCCACACATCCGTTCTCTACATCTGCCTTTCTATTCCTGTCCTGCAAATAGGTTCATCTGTACCATTTTTCTAGATTCCATGTATATGCCTTAATATATGATATTTGTTTTTCTCTTTCTGACTTACTTCACTCTGTATGACAGACTCTAGGTCCATCCACATTTCTACAAATGACCCAATTTCATTTCTTTTTATGGCTGAGTAATATTCCATTATATAAATGTAGCACATCTTCTTTATCCATTCATCTGTTGATGGACATTTAGGTTGTTTCCATGTCCTGGCTATTGTAAATAGTGCTGCAATGAACATTGGGGTACCTGTGTATTTTTGAATTATGGTTTTCTCAGAGTATATGCCCAGTAGTGGGATTGTTGGGCCATATGGTAGTTCTATTTTTAGTTTTCTAAGGAACCTCCATACTGTTCTCCACAGTGGCTATATCAATTTACATTCCCACCAACAGTGCAAGAGGGTTCCCTTTTCTCCACACCCTCTCCAGCATTTATTGTTTGTAGATTTCGTGATGATGGCCATTCTGACCGGTGTGAGGTGATACCTCATTGTAGTTTTGATTTGCATTTCTCTAATAATTAGCGCTGTTCAGCATCTTTTCATGTGCCTCTTGGCCATCTGTATGTCTTCTTTGCTGAAATGTCTATTTAGGTCTTCAGAGCATTGTTTGATTGGGTTGTTTGTTTTTTGATATTGAGCTGCATGAGCTGTTTGTATATTTTGGAGATTAATCCTTTGTCTGTTGCTTCATTTGCAAATATTTTCTTTCATTCTGTGGGTTGTCTTTTTGTCTTGTTTATGGTTTCCTTTGCTGTGCAAAAGCTTTTAAGTTTCATTAGGTCCCATTCGCTTATTTTTGTTTTTATTTTCACTACTCTAGGAGGTGGGTCATAAAAGATCTTGCTGTGGTTTATGTCAAAGAGTGTTTTTCCTATGCTTTTGTCTAAGAGTTTTACAGTGTCCGGTCTTACATTTAGGTCTTTAATCCCTTTTGAGTTTATTTTTGTGTATGGTGTTAGGTACTATTCTAATTTCATTCTTTTTTTTTTTCTTTTTAAACATCTTTATTGAAGTATAATTGCTTTACAATGGTGTGTTAGCTTCTGCTTTATAACAAAGTGAATCAGTTATACATATACATATGTTCCCATATCTCATCCCTCTTGCATCTCCCTCCCTCCCACCCTCCCTATCCCACCCCTCTAGGTGGTCACAAAGCACCGAGCTGATCTCCCTGTGCTATGCGGCTGCTTCCCACTAGCTATCTATTTCACATTTGGTAGTGTATATATGTCCATGACACTCTCTCACCCTGTCACATCTCACCCCTCCCCCTCCCCATATCCTCAAGTCCATTCTCTAGTAGGTCTGTGTCTTTATTCCCATCTTGCCACTAGGTTCTTCATGACCTTTTTTTTTTAAATTTTTTTTTTTTCCTTAGATTCCATATATATGTGTTAGCATACTGTATTTCTTTTTCTCTTTCTGACTTACTTCACTCTGTATGACAGACTCTAACTCCATCCACCTCATTACAAATACCTCCATTTCATTTCTTTTTATGGCTGAGTAATATTCCATTGTATATATGTGCCACATCTTCTTTATCCATTCATCCGATGATGGACACCTAGGTTGCTTCCATGTCCTGGCTATTGTAAACAGAGCTGCAATGAATATTTTGGTACATGACTCTTTCTGAATTATGGTTTTCTCAGGGTATATGCCCAGTAGTGGGATTGCTGGGTCGTATGGTAGTTCTATTTTTAGTTTTTTAAGGAACCTCCATACTGTTCTCCATAGTGGCTGTATCAATTTACATTCCCACCAACAGTGCAAGAGTGTTCCCTTTTCTCCACACCCTCTCCAGCATTTATTGTTTCTAGATTTTTTGATGATGGCCATTCTGACTGGTGTGAGATGATATCTCATTGTAGTTTTGATTTGCATTTCTCTAATGATTAATGATGTTGAGCATTCTTTCATGTGTCTGTTTGCAATCTGTATATCTTCTTTGGAGAAATGTCTATTTAGGTCTTCTGCCCATTTTTGGATTGGGTTGTTCGTTTTTTTGTTATTGAGCTGCATGAGCTGCTTGTAAATCTTGGAGATTAATCCTTTGTCAGTTGCTTCATTTGCAAATATTTTCTCCCATTCTGAGGGTTGTCTTTTGGTCTTGTTTATGGTTTCCTTTGCTGTGCAAAAGCTTTTCAGTTTCATTAGGTCCCATTTGTTTATTTGTGTTTTTATTTCCATTTCTCTAGGAGCTGGGTCAAAAAGGATCTTGCTGTGATTTATGTCATAGAGTGTTCTGCCTATGTTTTCCTCTAAGAGTTTGATAGTGTCTGGCCTTACACTTAGGTCTTTAATCCATTTTGAGTTTATTTTTGTGTATGGTGTCAGGGAGTGTTCTAATTTCATACTTTTACATGTACCTGTCCAATTTTCCCAGCACCACTTATTGAAGAGGCTGTCTTTTCTCCACTGTATATGCTTGCCTCCTTTATCAAAGATAAGGTGACCATATGTGCGTGGGCTTATCTCTGGGCTTTCTATCCTGTTCCATTGATCTATATTTCTGTTTTTGTGCCAGTACCAAACTGTCTTGATTACTGTAGCTTTGTAATATAGTCTGAAGTCAGGGAGCCTGATTCCTCCGGCTCCATTTTTCGTTCTCAAGATTGCTTTGGCTATTCGGGGTCTTTTGTGTTTCCATACAAATTGTGAAATTTTTTGTTCTAGTTCTGTGAAAAATGCCAGTGGTAGTTTGATAGGGATTGCATTGAATCTGTAGATTGCTTTGGGTAGCAGAGTCATTTTCACAATGTTGATTCTTCCAATCCAAGAACATGGTATATCTCTCCATCTATTTGTATCATCTTTAATTTCTTTCATCAGTGTCCTATAATTTTCTGCATACAGGTCTTTTGTCTCCTTAGGTAGGTTTATTCCTAGATATTTTATTCTTTTTGTTGCAATGGTAAACGGGAGTGTTTTCTTAATTTCACTTTCAGATTTTTCATCATTAGTATACAGGAATGCAAGAGATTTCTGTGCATTAATTTTGTATCCTGCTACTTTACCAAATTCATTGATTAGCTCTAGTAGTTTTCTGGTAGCATCTTTTGGATTCTCTATGTATAGTATCATTTCATCTGCAAACAGTGACAGCTTTACTTCTTCTTTTCCGATTTGGATTCCTTTTATTTCTTTTTCTTCTCTGACTGCTGTGGCTAACACTTCCAAAACTCTGTTGAATAATAGTGGTGAGAGTGGGCAACCTTGTCTTGTTCCTGATCTTAGTGGAAATGGTTTCAGTTTTTCACCATTGAGGACAATGTTGGCTGTGGGTTTGTCATATACGGCCTTTATTATGTTGAGGAAAGTTCCCTCTATGCCTACTTTCTGCAGGACTTTTATCATAAATGGGTGTTGAATTTTGTCGAAAGCTTTCTCTGCATCTATTGAGTTGATCATATGGTTTTTCTCCTTCAATTTGTTAATATGATGTATCACGTTGATTGATTTGCATATATTGAAGAATCCTTGCATTCCTGGAATAAACCCCACTTGATCATGGTGTATAGTCCTTTTAATGTGCTGTTGGATTCTGTTTGCTAGTATTTTGTTGAGGATTTTTGCATCTATGTTCATCAGTGATATTGGCCTGTAGTTTTCTTTCTTTGTGACATCTTTGTCTGGTTTTGGTATCAGGGTGATGGTGGCCTCGTAGAATGAGTTGGGGAGTGTTCCTCCCTCTGCAATATTTTGGAAGAGTTTGAGAAGGATAGGTGTTAGCTCTTCTCTAAATGTTTGATAGAATTCGCCTGTGAAGCCATCTGGTCCTGGGCTTTTGTGTGCTGGAAGATTTTTAATCACAGTTTCAATTTCAGTGCTTGTGATTGGTCTGTTCATACTTTCTATTTCTTCCTGGTTCAGTCGTGGCAGGTTGTGCATTTCTAAGACTCTGTCCATTTCTTCCAGGTTGTCCATTTTATTGGCATAGAGTTGCTTGTAGTAATCTCTCATGATCGTTTGTATTTCTGCAGTGTCAGTGGTTACTTCTCCTTTTTCATTTCTAATTCTATTAATTTGAGTCTTCTCCCTTTTTCTTTTGATGAGTCTGGCTAATGGTTTATCAATTTTGTTTATCTTCTCAAAGAACCAGCTTTTAGTTTCATTGATTTTTGCTATTGTTTCCTTCATTTCTTTTTCATTTATTTCTGATCTGATCTTTATGATTTCTTTCCTTCTGCTAGCTTTGGGGTTTTTTTGTTCTTCTTTCTCTAATTGCTTTAGGTGCAAGGTTAGGTTGTTTATTCGAGATGTTTCCTGTTTCTTGATGTAGGCTTGTATTGCTATAAACTTCCCTCTTAGAACTGCTTTTGCTGCATCCCATAGGTTTTGGATCATCGTGTCTCCATTGTCATTTGTTTCTAGGTATTTTTTGATTTCCCCTTTGATTTCTTCAGTGATCACTTCGTTATTAAGTAGTGTATTGTGTAGCCTCCATGTGTTTGTATTTTTTACAGATCTTTTCCTGTAATTGATATCTAGTCTCATAGCGTTGTGGTCGGAAAAGATACTTGATACGATTTCAATTTTTTTAAATTTACCAAGGCTTGATTTGTGACCCAAGATATGATCTATCCTGGAGAATGTTCCATGAGCACTTGAGAAAAATGTGTATTCTGTTGTTTTTGGGTGGAATGTCCTATAAATATCAATTAAGTCCATCTTGGTTAATGTATCATTTAAAGCTTGTGTTTCCTTATTTATTTTCATTTTGGATGATCTGTCCATTGGTGAAAGTGGGGTGTTAAAGTCCCCTACTATGATTGTGTTACTGTCGATTTCCCCTTTTATGGCTGTTAGTATTTGCCTTATGTATTGAGGTGCTCCTATGTTGGGTGCATAAATATTTACAATTGTTATACCTTCCTCTTGGGTCGATCCCTTGATCATTATATAGTGTCCTTCTTTGTCTCTTGTAATAGTCTTTATTTTAAAGTCTATTTTGTCTGATATGAGAATTGCTACTCCAGCTTTCTTTTGATTTCCATTTGCATGGAATATCTTTTTCCATCCCCTCACTTTCAGTCTGTATGTGTCTCTAGGTCTGAAGTGGGTCTCTTGTAGACAGCATATATATGGGTCTTGTTTTTGTATCCATTCAGCCAGTCTGTGTCTTTTGGTGGGAGCATTTAATCCATTTACATTTAAGGTAATTATCGATACGTATGTTCCTATTCCCATTTTCTTAAATGTTTTGGGTTTGTTATTGTAGGTGTTTTCCTTCTCTTGTGTTTCTTGCCTAGAGAAGTTCCTTTAGCATTTGTTGTAAAGCTGGTTTGGTGTTGCTGAACTCTCTCAGCTTTTGCTTGTCTGTAAAGGTTTTAATTTCTCCATCAAATCTGAATGAGATCCTTGCTGGGTAGAGTAATCTTGGTTGTAGGTTTTTCTCCTTCATCACTTTAAGTATATCCTGCCACTCCCTTCTGGCTTGCAGAGTTTCTGCTGAAAGATCAGCTCTTAACCTTATGGGGATGCCCTTGTGTGTTATTTGTTGTTTTTCCCTTGCTGCTTTTAATATGTTTTCCTTATATTTAATTTTTGATAGTTTGATTAATATGTGTCTTGGTGTGTTTCTCCTTGGATTTATCCTGTATGGGACTCTCTGTGCTTCCAGGACTTGATTAACTATTTCCTTTCCCATATTAGGGAAGTTTTCAACTATAATCTCTTCAAATATTTTCTCAGTCCCTTTCTTTTTCTCTTCTTCTTCTGGGACCCCTATAATTCGAATGTTGGTGCGTTTAATGTTGTCCCAGAGGTCTCTGAGACTGTCCTCAGTTCTTTTCATTCTTTTTTCTTTATTCTGGTCTGCAGTAGTTATTTCCACCATTTTATCTTCCAGGTCACTTATCCGTTCTTCTGCCTCAGTTATTCTGCTATTGATCCCATCTAGAGTATTTTTAATTTCATTTATTGTGCTTTTCATCGTTGCTTGGTTCCTCTTTAGTTCTTCTACGTCCTTGTTCAATGTTTCTTGCATTTTGTCTATTCTATTTCCAAGATTTTGGATCATCCTTACTATCATTATTCTGAATTCTTTTTCAGGTAGACTACCTATTTCCTCTTCATTTGTTAGGTCTGGTGTGTTTTGACCCTGCTCCTTCATCTGCTGTGTGTTTTTCTGTCTTCTCATTTTGCTTATCTTACTGTGTTTGGGGTCTCCTTTTCACAGGCTGCAGGTTCGTAGTTCCCGTTGTTTTTGGTATCTGTCCCCAGTGGCTAAGGTTGGTTCAGTGGGTTGTGTAGGTTTCCTGGTGGAGGGAACTAGTGCCTGTGTTCTGGTGGATGAGGCTGGATGTTGTCTTTCTGGTGGGCTCGTCCACGTCTGGTGGTGTGTTTTGGGGTGTCTGTGGCCTTATTATGATTTTAGGCAGTCTCTCTGTTAATGGATGGGGCTGTGTTCCTATCTTGCTAGTTGTTTGGCATAGGGTGTCCAGCACTGTAGCTTGCTGGTCGTTGAGTGAAGCTGGGTCTTGATGTTGAGATGGAGATCTCTGAGAGATTTTTGCCATTTGGTATTACGTGGAGCTGGGAGGTCTCTTGTGGACCAGTGTCCTGAAGTTGGCTCTCCCACCTCAGAGGCACAGCCCTGATGCCTGGCTGGAGCACCAAGAGCCTTTCATCCACACGGCTCAGAATAAAAGGGAGAAAAAATGTAAAGAAAGAAAGAAAAAGGATAAAAGAAAATAAAATAAAGCAATTATAATAAAAAAATAAGAAAAAAAAATTATTAAGAATAAATTTATTAAGAAAAAAATTTTTTTTAATTTTTAAAAATAGATTTATTAATTTTTTATACTAAAAATAAGAAAAAATTTATTAAGAAAAAATGTAAGAAAAAATTTATTAAGAAAAAAAAAATTTTAATTTTTTTAAAATAAAAAATATGAAAAAACTTATTAAAAAATTTTTTTTAATTTTTTAAAAATAGAAAATAAGGAAAAAATTATTAAGAAAACATTTATTAGGGAAAAAAATTTTTTTTAAGTAAAAAACAAACAAACAAACAAACAAACAAACAAACAAAAAAACGGATGGACCTAACCCTAGGACTAACGGTGAGAGCAAAGCTATACAGACAAAATCTCACCCAGAAGCATACACATATACACTCACAAAAAAAGGAAAAGGGGAAAAGTTAATATATCCTGCTCCCAAAGTCCACCTCCTAAATTTGGGATAATTCGTTGTCTATTCAGGTATTCAACAGATGCAGGCACATCAAGTTGTTTGTGGAGCTTTAATCCGCTGCTTCTGAGGCTGCTGGGAGAGATTTCCCTTTCTCTTCTTTGTTCGTACAGCTCCCAGGTTTCAGCTTTGGATTTGGACCCGCCTCTGCATGTAGGTCGCCTGAGGGCGTCTGTTCCCCGCCCAGACAGAACGGGGTTAAAGGAGCAGCTGCTTCGGGGGCTCTGGCTCAGTCAGGCCGGGGGGAGGGAGCGGTACGGAGGAGGCGGGGCGAGCCTGCGGCGGCAGAAGCCGGCGTGACGTTGCAGCAGCCTGTGGCGCGCCGTGCACTCTCCCGGGGAAGTTGTCCCCAGATTACGGGAGCCTGGCCGTGGCGGGCTGCACAGGCTCCCGGGAGGGGCGGTGTGGAGAACGACCTGTGCTCGCCCACAGGCTTTTTGGTGGCGGCAGCAGCAGCCTCAGCGTCTCATGCCCGTCTCTGGGGTCCGCGCTGATAGCCGCGGCTCGCGCCCGTCTCTGGAGTTCGTTTAAGCGGCGCTCTGAATCCCCTCTCCTTGCACGCCGCAAAACAAAGAGGCAAGAAAAAGTCTCTTGCCCCTTCGGCAGCTGCAGACTTTTTCTTGGGCACCCTCCCGGCTAGCTGTGGTGCGCTAGCCCCTTCAGGCTGTGTTCACGCAGCCAACCCCAGTCCTCTCCCTGGGATCCGACCGAAGCCCGCGCCTCAGCTCCCAGCCCCCGCCCGCCCCGGCGGCTGAGCAGACAAGCCTCTCGGGCTGGTGAGTGCTGCTCGGCGCCGAGCCACTGTGCGGGAATCTCTCCGTTTTTCCCTCTGTGTCCCTGTTGCTGTGGGATCCGCGCTGTTGGCCGCGGCTCGCGCCCGTCTCTGGAGCTCGTTTAGGCGGTGCTCTGAATCCCCTCTCCTTGCACGCCGCGAACCAAAGAGGCAAGAAAAAGTCTCTTGCCTCTTCGGCCGCTGCAGTCTTTTTCCCGGACTCCCTCTCGCTAGCACCGAAGCCCGAGCCTCAGCTCCCAGCCCCCGCCCGCCCCAGCGGCTGAGCAGACAAGCCTCTCGGGCTGGTGAGTGCTGGTCGGCACCGCTCCTCTGTGCGGGAATCTCTCCGCTTTGCCCTCCGCACCCCTGTGGCTGCGCTCTCCTCCGTGGCTCCGAAGCGTCCCCCCTCTGCTACCCGCAGTCTCTGCCCACGAAGGGGCTTCCTAGTGTGTGGAAACCTTTCCTCCTTCACAGCTCCCTCCCACTGGTGCAGGTCTCGTCCCTATTCTTTTGTCTCTGTTATTTCTTTTTTCTTTTGCCCTACCCAAGTACGTGGGGATTTTCTTGCCTTTTGGGAGGTCTGACGTCTTCTGCCAGCGTTCAGTGGGTGTTCTGTAGGAGCAGTTCCACGTGTAGATGTATTTCTAATGTATCTGTGGGAAGGAAGGTGATCTCCGCATCTTACTCTTCCGCCATCTTGCCCCTCCCTCCTAATTTCATTCTTTTACATGTAGTTGTCCAGTTTTCCCAGCACCATTTATTGAAGAGGCTATCTTGTCTCCATTTTATTTTCTTGCCTCCTTTGTCGTAGATTAGGTGACCATAGGTGCGTGGATTTATCTCTGGGCTTTCTATCCTGTACCATTGATCTATATTTCTGTTTTTGTGCCAGTACCATATTTTCTTGATTACTGTAGCTTTGTAGTATAGTCTGAAGTTGGGGAGCCTGATTCCTCCAGCTGTGTTTTTCTTTCTCAAGATTGCTTTGGCTATTCGGGGTCTTTTGTGTTTCCATACAAATTGTATAATTTTTTGTTCTAATTCTGTGAAAAAATTTTTTGGTAATTTGATAGAGATTGCATTGAACCTGTAGATTGCTTTGGGTAGTATTCTCAATGGTGGAAAACTGAAAGCATTTCCTCTAAGATCAGGAACAAAAGAAGGATGTCTACTCTCGCCACTATTATTCAACATAGTATTGGAAGTCCTAGCCACGGCAATCAGAGAAGAAAAAGAAATAAGAGGAATACAAATTGGAAAACAAAAAGTAAAACTGTCATTGTTTGCAGATGACATGATACTATACATAGAGAATCCTAAAGATGCCACCAGAAAACTACTAGAACAAATCAATGAATTTGGTAAGGTTGCAGGATACA
The DNA here is from genome assembly GCF_028564815.1 of Eubalaena glacialis. NCBI lineage: Eukaryota > Metazoa > Chordata > Mammalia > Artiodactyla > Balaenidae > Eubalaena > Eubalaena glacialis. The sequence goes on along the minus strand of NC_083718.1, from coordinate 8,531,056 downwards.
AAATTAATGCACAGAAATCTCTTGCTTTCCTCTACACTAACAACAAAAGATCAGAAAGAGAAATTAAGCAAACAGTCCCATTTACCATTGCAACAAAAAGAATAAAATACCTAGGAATAAACCTACCTAAGGTGGCAAAAGGCATCTACTCAGAAAATTATAAAACACTGATGAAATAAATCAAAGATGACACAAACAGATGGAGAGATATGCCATGGTCCTGGATTGGAAGAATAAATATTGTGAAAATGACTATACTACCCAAAACAATCTACAGGTGCTGTTTTTTAATCCATTCAGCCACCCTATGTCTTCTGACTGGATCATTTATTCCATTTATATTTAACTTGGTTATTGATAGGTATGTACTTAATGCCATTTTGTTCATCACTTTCTCTTTGCTTTTGTAGTTCTCTGTTCTTTCTTCTCTTGGTCTCATCTCTTGCGGCTTGAGGATTTTCCTTAATTTTATGTTTGAGCTTCTTTCTCTTTAGTATTTTTTGTATCTTTTATAGGGTTTTGGTTTGTGCGTACCATGAGATTCATGTATATCTATATATTTTCATCCATTTTTTTCTTCAAATAAGTTTTCTGCCCTTTACTTTCTCTCTTCTCTTTCTGGGACTCATACAATGTGAAAGAGTACATTTGATGTCCCAGAGATCCCTTAAACTACCCACGTTTTTTTAAAATTCTTTTTTTCTTTTTGCTCTTCTGATTGGGTGATTTCCACTATTTTGTCTTCCACGTCCCTGATCCATTCTTCCGTATCATCTAATCTGCTTTTGATTATCTCTAGTGTATTTTTCATTTTAGTTATGGTCTTCTTCATCTCTGATTTGTTCTTACTTCTATTTTCTAGCTATTTGTTGATATTTTCACTATGTTCCTCCATTCTTCTTTTGAGTTTGGGGAGCATATTTGTGAACATTAGTTGAACTCTTCCTCAGATAATCACTTATCTCTGTTTCATTTGGGTGTTTTTTTCTGGGACTTTATTTGTTCCTTCATTTGGAATATATTCCTCTGTGTCCTCACTTTGTTTGACTTACTGTGTGTGTGGGTCTTTATGTTTGTTTTTTTTTCTTTGCTTGTTTGTTTAATGAATTAGGTGAAACAGTTACTTCTCCTGGTCTTGAATGTATGGCCGTCTGTCAGCACATTGTGTGATTGTGTGTGTGGATGGCTTTGGCAGACCACCTGGATCTGGAATGAGCATTGCCTGGGAGGGTCCCAGAGCATGTTGCACTGGGGCTGAATTGGCAGGATGGCTGGATCTGGGGTGGGTGTGGGCTGGAGGGATCCTGGGGTGCACCATGCCAGGGATCCTTGGTGGAGCAGCTAGAGTTGGGGTCAGTGTGGGCAGGGGTCCAAGGGATGCTGCACTGTGGCCGCCTTGGGTGCCAGCTGGAGCTGGTGTTGGCTAGGGGCCTCAGGTGTGCTGGTGCAGCCTTGGAAGACTGACTAGAGTGCCTGTACCGTGTTTTTGTCTGGGCTATCAAGGGAGAGGGCACAAAAAATGGTGCTCTCTGGTGCCTCTGACCCTTGAGAGAGTTTTAGCAGTCCCCTGCCCATTTGGCATATACTCTAGGGTTAGTGAATGTGTTTCTTTTATGTATAGTCTATATGCCCTTTACACTGCTGTTTCTTCACTGTGTCCCATGGTAGGTGAGTCTTAGTACAGGCCCTTCAGTGATTTCTCTCCCTACTGAAAATCTCTGTGTCTGGGATGGGGTTCCCACTGACGCCATGGCTCTGTGTTTCCTACCTATCTCAATGTGATCCCTTTATTGTTTGTTGAGAGGCAGCTGTTCAGTCAGCCTTCAGTTCTTCTTCAGGAGGAATTGCTCTTTGTGTAGGTGTGGATTTGATATGTTCTTGAGAGGAGGTGAGTTCAGGGTCTTCCTATGGCGCCATCTCAGACTGGACCTCGTCTTGCTATAGTCTTGAATAAAGTCTTCCTTGGCTCTTTAACTCCACTTGGTGCAATTTTCCTTTGATAGTACACATAGAAATTGTCTTCCAGGGAAACACTTAGAAAAATGTGTATGGTCATAAATAATTTAAAAGTTGGCTCCAGTGCTTTACAGAGAGCGTTCATTTTGCAATACATGTGCTATCCACACTCTGACAAATAATCTCGTTCATGTAACAATAAAAATAGTTAATAAAAGTAGTAGTAGGTAAAGTCTATTACAAATTTATATTAGGTGCGATTTCAAGGAGTTTCCATTGCCTAGCTTAAAAAATTTTAATCTAAACAATATTTTGGTATGGTTAGCCTTATAAATAGATAAAATGAGGTTCAGTGAGGTTAAATATATTCCTTCAGGTCACAGTTTATACGTAAGGATTTTCCAATTCTGGTCTGTTGCTTGCAGAGTTCTCGTTATTAACAGTGCCTGGACAACCTTCTGTATATTCTGGGGATTGTTTAGTGCCCCCCCTAACATATTTGGGAAGAGGGATGTGACGTGTGCAAATGTGTTTCCTTTGGGTTGTGATCAGTTAGGAGAAGGAAAGCTAAAGATACGTTGAAAACTACTAAAAATTTAAAACTAAGGGAAAGGCAGAGAAAAGCATTTTTTTAAAACCTTGGGACAAATACCTCATTTGACTCCAGGCTGAGCTAGTAATCCTAAGGATCATAAATGATTTTTTGAAATTTCAGCAATTTCAGTCAGCCCACATGGGGGTATATATACCTATAAATGAACATTTTACATATGAGAGAAATATACAGTAAATTCAAATGTTTTAAAGTGTGTATAAGTAAAACCAATTATTTAAATAGATTTTTATTCAGATGGGTGTTACATATTGTCTCTTATTTGGAAGTACTTTCCTCCTATAATGAATTAAAGCCTAAAAAATACACTGAACATAGGCATTTTCTCTGTGAATCAAAGAATACTAATACAGTATATACTAGGATATTAGTAATTTGGTTTTGAAATTAAGACAATTCTTGAGACATGTTTCAAGGCATAATCTCTAGTTTAATTGCATCTACATTAAAATTGTATATATATATACACAATATATAAAGTTGTGTGTATGTATATATATAAAATACAATTCATATTTGTAGTTTCATAATGTCATTATATACACTTAAGGATACTGAGTAACTAAGGTATTTATTTTTCTCTATGTCATGATGTGTCTGTAAAATAAAATTGTATTGAAAGCCATCCACAGATACAAGTAGAGAGAACACAAGACACTATTTCTGGTGTATGAGATAAAGATAAATGTCCTGGTAAAGACTAATTCTCAACTCATGAGAGAAACAGAGAGAGAAAATAATAGTACAAACAGAGTAAACACAAAATTAAGAAATAACAGTGATAAGGTGGGAAGAGGGATCTGTCGTAGGTGATGTAAGTTTTTAGATTAAAGTAATGCATATCTTACTTAGTAAAATTATTGAAAGGGTCCATCACATAATAATCATTCAGAGAAGGGACTCTTGGTAACAGTAGGGCAGTTCTGAAGCAGATGGAACAGTAAATGCAAAAGATGAGATATAGGAAAGAATGGATAATTTGGGGTGTGGGGAGAGAAAGATAAAGAGAGAGAGTGAGTACTGTGTGAGTCTCAGCTATTGACAGTGGTGTTCTCATCTAGGAATGCCTAAGGCACTCACCTGGGCCTATATTTACCCATAAGGAGCCCCAAAGATATTTGTCCCCCACTTCCACTGGGGCCAGTGTTGTGGCTGGACCAGCCCTTGTGGTTCTTATTACGATTGCAGGATGCACCTCAGCAAAATCATCAGGGAACTTTGAAGAACAAGATTTATTACTCATAGTCTCTGGAGTGTACACAACACAATTGGGGCCACACGGGAAGAGAGAGAGAGAGAGAGAGAGAGAGAAGGAGGAATGAAGCGTGTACCTTAGGTGTTGTCTTTATTAGGGTCTGAGGGTGGCATGCCTAGGGTTTTAAGGGTTCACTCCTATTGGCTAATTTAAAGCTTAAGTATGAGAATTAAGGTGCAGGAAAGGGAGAAACAGGATCACTGAAACCATTAGTTATCTAGGTCTTTCTAAAAGGGGAACTTCATGGGTGGGGGTGACCTGGTTCCTTATTTAGTTGTTTTGTGAGTAGTTGTGTTATATAGGTGGCAATATGTTTTTTTCAGATGGATGTCTTTGAATGGATGCCTTGGCAACCAAAAGCCTAATGTCAGGCATTACACTACAGAGAGGAAGGGAGAGAAAGAGAGGTGGGGTGGTGGGGTGGGGGTGGGGGAGAGAGAGAGAGAGGGAGGGAGGGAGGGCAGCATTAATATACTAATATTAATATGTTGGACTGTAATACGTAAAAGGAAAATCTGTGAAATATGGGGCTGTAGGAAATTATAAATCATGTTAAGTTTCCTTCTAATCCTAAAGGCAATAAGAAATCTTAGAACGTTGTTAATCAGGAAGAGGAGTTAGATGTGTTTCAGAAAGTATTCTCTGGCTCTGATGGAGAATAAATGGATTGGACTCCTGGCTTCCCTTCAAGGTGCAGAAAGCTGGAAAGTACATCATAATGTTAAAATAATGAGAAGTACATGACATTATAAAAATCTCAATTTTTCTTGAGTCTGTTCAAGAACTGAGATGGCAGCACAGCTGGCTAACACAGAATCTAAGGAAGACACGCATCTCTAGGAAGAAATGGGACATGACCACTTGTTTAACTGGAATAGATACTGATAGATACTGGTCAGAAGAATTCAGCTAAGCTTTTTAACAAACATTAAAGGCCAAATGTAGGCTTACAAGAGAATATAAAATCCCTAGGGCCACAGACACAAGGTGAATTTGTATGCACTAACAGATTCTTCTCAGACATCATGAAATATTTACAAAAAGGATCCACCAAAGTTTGGAGTAATCCTCCCTCAGGGTGCAGACTAGGGTATTGGAACAGCAGTCACTGTGATAGAGGCAGGAAATCTCATCTAGATCCTCCACACCTATCTCTCCCAAAGAGATAAAGCTTTAAACTGCTGAGGGAAGGTCCAAAAATGTTATTACCCCTAGGGTACTAGTGAAAACCAATTCTGGCTAAGGAAAGGAAAGAGTATAAAGTCATCTACCAGTGAAACAGTGGCGGGAATTTGTGTTGGATCTAAACCTACAGCTGGAGGTGAGGCAGGATAACTGAGAAGCCCTATTCCCAAGACCCAGTGATATGGTCCTAAGACTGAAGCTTAAGTAGAAAAGAGAGAACAACCCTCCTCCCTGCACTCCAGTAAAAGGCTACAAGATTCACCTAACAAGGAACGGTGGTCTACTGCTGAAGAAGAAACAGGAGAGGAACCATAGCATCAAAGAAATCCTTTCTTAGTTCATTGAAAGTAACCACAGAAACACATCTCAAGCCCAGTTCAACTCCTGACTTGATGGATTCATCCAGTACACTAAAGACCTAGTAGAAGGAAAGAATGACCATTTGCAGATATTGATTAAAAAAAATTACCTTTAGTCTCTTTTCCCCTATTTAAAATGTCTTGCTTTCAATAACAACAAAAGTAAGGCATAAAAAATATCAAGGATAAAGTGCTAGAGAAAACAGTGAATAGAACTAGACTTAGATAAAGCATAGATGATGGAATTGCCAGACAGAGAAGTTAAAATAACTATTATTAATATGTACATTATCTAGTGGAAAGTGAACAATGCACATGATCAGATGGGTAATTTCATCAGAGAGATAAAAAATATAAGAAAATATAAAAGAAAATCCTGAAAAACCAGAAACACAGTAATAGAAAGCATGGCTTGAAGGGGCTGGTTTGTAGACTTGACACAGTCAAGGAAAGAATAAGTGAACTTTAAAAATATTAGAAAGGAATTACCCAAGCTGAAGTACAAAGAGAAAAAAAGATAGAAAATGGAATATTTAAGAGTGTAGCACATATCAAACAGTTTAATATATATATATTAAATATGTACACAAACATATAAATAAGTAAAAGCCAACTAAGAGAAACACTGTAAATGTAAAGGCATAGACAGGCTAAAGGTAAAAGGATGGAAAAGCTAGTCCATGTAAATACTAAGCAAGAAAAAGCTGGAGAAGATACACTAAAATTCAACAACGTGGATTTCAAATCAGGTAATACTGGCAGGAATAATGAAGGACCTTGCATGATGATGAAAGGAGCAATTTACAAGAAAATATAAAAATCATAAGTATATAGGAACCTAAAAAAAGAGGTTCACATACATTAATAAAAAGTGATAGAATGTAAAAGAGATAAAGACAAATCCAGAATTACCATTAGGCTTTAAAACTCCTTTTGCAGTAATTGATAGAAAATGTAGATGAAAATAGCCAGACCCGAACATAATTACAATTAAAATTCTTGTAAAAATTTTAGTAGAAACCTACAAGCTGAATCTAAAATTTATATGCAAAGGTAAAGAAACTTAACAGTCCAAACAATTTTGAAACAGAACAAAGTTTGACACTCAAAGAATTGGATTTTTAAATCTACTAAAGCTATAATAATAGAGATATTGTGGTTTTGGAGAAAGGGGAAATGTGTAGATCAATGTAACCAAATAGATTCCTGAAGTAGACCTATACTTATGTGATCAATTTATTTTCAACACAGGTGCAATGATAACACAAAGAAGAAATAATAGTTTTTAATAAATTGTGTTAAATCAATTGGGGATGAATTAAAAAAAAGAACCTTGACCTGTATCTTGCACCCTAGTGTAGATTAATTCATCACAGATGATGTAAATATAAACCTAAAGCTATAAAATTTCTAGGAGAAAACATTGGATAAGAGCCTTATGACCATGAGTTAGGGATCTATTTCTTAGACATAACACCGAGAGTATGATTTATAAAAGAAAAAAATGAATAAATTAAACTTTATCAAAACTAAGAACTACTCTTTGAAAGACTTAAGAAAAACACAAGGTAAAAAATGAGAGAAAATATTTAAAAATCACATATCTGATAAAAGACTTGTGCACAGTTATATAAAGAACTTTAAAAAACCATTATAAGAAAACAAAAAAAAATCACAATTAAAAATGGGCAAAAATTTTGAATACACATTTTATCAAAGAAGATATATGGATGGTAAATAAGCACATGGAAAATTCTCAACATCACTAGTCATTAGGAAAACAATTAAAATTACCCTGGGATACTTCTACATACCTACAAGAACAGCTAAAATAAACACATAAACAAAAACTTGACAATACTAAGTACTGGCAAGGATATAGAGTGTTTGGAATATTCACAAATTATTGGAAAGAATGCAAAACATTGAGAAAACAGTTTGAGAAAACAGTTTGATATTTTTAATGAAATTACGTACTTATTTACAACTGTATCCAAGTAAAATGAAAACTATGTTTACATAAAACCTGTACACAAATTTATTTTACTTTGTATTTGGTTTTATTTGTAATTGCCAAAAACTATAAACAACCCAAACGTCCCTGAATTGGGGAATAGTAGATGAACAAACTGAGTTGTATACATGCAATGGAATATGAATCAGAGGTGAAAAGGAACATGTTATTGATACAAACAAAAACATGGATGGATTTATTAAGCGTACTGAAATAAATCAGAATCAAAATGTTACATATTCTATGGTTTTATTTATTTGGTAAATGCAAACCTGTAAGGGGAGAAAGAAAACAAAACAAAAAAAATGGGTGCTTACCAGCAGGAGGCAGGGCACAAAACCCAGATAAGGGTGATGTGAACACATAGGGGTTCCTTTCCACAGTTTGACAGGTCACTGCTGGTTAAATCCATAGTGATCGTGTGCAGTAGTTTGGTGGTGGTTGAAATAATTTGCTGACTACTTCTTTCTTTTAATTTCAGAATAATCATTTTTTTCAGATTCAATATCCATGACAGTTTTAAATAGAAACTTTGTTTTTTCTTGGTTGAAATATAATTGACATATAACATTGTATTAGTCTCAGGTGTACAACATAATGATGCAGTGTACAATTTGTAAATATCATGAATTTATCACCACAGTAAGTTTAGTTAATGCCCATAACGACACACTTAATAATTTTTTTCTTATTTTGAGAACTTTTAAGATCTACTCTCTTAGTCACTTTCAAATATGCAATACAGCATCATTAACTATTGTCACCATGCTGTACATTACATCCCTAGGACTTCATTATTTAATAACTGGAATTTAGTATATTTTAACCCTCTTCACCTCTTTCACCCACCCTACACAGCCCTGCCTCTGGTAACCAGAAATCTGTTCTCTTTATCTATGAATTTGTTTGTTTGATTTTTTTAGATTCCACATATAAGTGAGATCACATGGTACTTGTCTTTTTCTGTCAGACTTTTTTCACTTAACATTATGCCCTCAAGGTCTACCCATGTTGCTGCAAATGGCAGGATTTCCTTCTTTTTATGTGTGTGTGTGTGTGTATTATATATATCACATTTTTTTCCTTTAATATCCTTATTGGAGTATAATTGCTTTACAATGTTGTGTTAGTTTCTGCTTTATAACAAAGTGAATCAGCTATACGTATACATATATCCCCATATCTCCTCCTTCTTGCGTCTCCCTCCCTCCCTCCCTATCCCACCCCTCTAGGTGGTCACAAAGCACCGAGCTGATCTCCCTGTGCTATGCAGCTGCTTCCCACTAGCTATCTATTTTACATTTGGTACTGTAGATGGGTCACATTTTTTAAATCATTCATCCATTGATAGACACTTTGATTGTGTCCATGTCTTGGCTATTGTAAATAATCTCTGTAGAATGTGAGGTAATTTGTCTGAAGTGAGGAGAAAAGTGAGGATTTAAATATCTGAGAAGGGAGGCAGTATGAAGTATCATTTCATATAATGCTTAAATACTCTAGTATTATTTTTAACCCACATTTTACAAGTAAAGAAGCTGGGAAGTTAAGCAACATGCAAATACCCCATATTTAGTGAAACCTGGACTGTCGTACGACAAATAAGTGCTAATTTGTAAATGGGCATTATTTTTTTCCAATATGTTACACCTTTTGCCCAAATGCTCTTTCATAATATTTGAATATTTGATTAGAAGGAAGTTATTTAATTAAAGGAAAGATCATTAAGATGCTTTTTAAAAAATCTAATTTCTCCTAAAGAAGAGGCACAAAATAAAACTAAAAGGAAATGAGAAGGTACAGAAAAGTGAAAGAACTCCAAGAGAGCTGGTTTTTCTTTTGTTGAGTTTAATTCTGGAAAATACTCTTTTTTTTTTTTTTTTTTGAAGGGGTAAGATTAATAACATTTGAACATACCAGGTAAAATTCAGTTCTTGAATATTCAAAAGAACAATGTTGGGTATTTGGTTAGAAGGAAATTTAAACCTAAAATGTACCAGTAAAGTATTGCATGCCATAACCTTAGGTGTCATATGCAAATAACCTTTTTTAATTTGATTTTTTTCCCTGTAGCAAATAATTTTCTGATGATCTGAGGTCATTCATCCAGATAGCAGAAACTGGCGCTATTCATTATCCTAAATATTGGAGTTAGAGCAAGATTTTCTTTCTGACTTGGAATTTCCCTTTCAAAATGAAACTCTCCCCCTGCCCCTCACCACAATATCATGTCCTTCTTTTTCCTCAGGGTGGTTGCCATGAGGTATTATACAACTGCTCTCTTGAATCTTTCACTTTGTATATTATACAACTGCTCTCTTGGATCTTTCACTTTGTATATACATTTTAGTTGTGCATTTTACTTCATATAGGTATTTTCCTTTCACTCACAGCCATTTCTTGATATTTTGTAGCAAAAACAACAGAAAGAGGAAACAGAATAGAAAAATGAACAAATGATACAAACAGGCAATTCATAGAGGAGAAAACCAAATTTCTAGCAGTGGTGAAGGGGTGCTCAAATTCATACTCACCAAAAGAATTATAAATTAAAACAATAATGACATATTATTTTACATCCATCAGACTGGCAAACATTATAAAGCAGAACAATACTAAATGTTGGAAGAGATGTTAGCATATGGGAATCCTCATGTATCCTATTGGAGATAATAGACTAGAAAAGTCATTCTGGAGAGTTATCTGCCAGAACTAGTCAGATTAAGTGTTTGCATACTCTTTGACAAATGATTGGCCTCCTGGACTTACAGTCCAGGGAAATTCTCACACAGATCCACGTAGGAAACTCACTAGAAGATTTTCATCACAACATTATCCCTAGAAGCTGGAAGTTGCAGGCAACCTTGGTGTCTAACTCTGGTGGTGTTGATAAGTATAATGTTGTGGATGTGCACATTGGAAGCAATTGACTAGAAGCACACAAAATAACATGGATATATCTTAAAAATATAGTGCTTTGGGAAGGAGGAAAGATAGATCTATGACACAAATACCATTTATGCAAGTTATATATACACAAAAGTAGTACACACAAAACAATGCAATGATTTGGAAGGACATAGACTAATAAAAAGATATACATGAAAGCCTCTAGACTAGTTATATAAGAAGGTAAAGGAATAAACGTGGGGAATTAGGACAAAAAGTAGAACAAATAAATCTAAGGAAAGAGGTTCTATCTAGCATGATCAAAGATTACAGTGTGTCATGAACAAAGGAAAATAATTAACTGAACCTGTAAATTAGGTTTAAAAAATGACAAACTAAATGAGATTTAGAAGATCAACTTCAAGAGTTACCTCCTTACCCTCACTCACTCATACATGCATACATATACATACATATTTAATAATCAAATAATCTTTTATTATTAAATGCAAAGATATATTCTGGAGAATATACCCTGGAAAATTTACCTAAATAATAAGGCGGGAAATAAAAGACAGAAGAATTCATTAATCAAAAATTATGAGAGAAAATATTTCTGAGGTAACCTATCAGAATAAAAGTTCTTATTAGTCGAACAAAAGGATTAATGCAGAAACAGACACAAATATATTCCTATAAATGTTCTGAATTCTAAGAACATCAGAAGACTAAAAGAACATATTAAAATAGAGAATTGAATCACATCAGCTATGTAGCTGTGTGGGCTTTTCTTCTGCTGTATTGGAAACCAGAAGATCATTTTCAAAACTTGACAGAGGTAAAGGAGGAACTATTATATTCCTCACAGTTTTTGAGAGAAGCAAATGTAAGACACTTAAGAAATGCACAGGCTAGAATCTTTACCAAGTATCCATTTGGTGAAAAATACTCAAAGAAGTACTCCTGCCAAACGAAAATTGAAACAAAAACACGGGGGAAAAAAAAGGAAAAAAATTGAAAATTAGCTAAATAAAACAAAGAACTGGTTAATTCTTAACCGAAAAAATCCTTGAAATCATGACTCAGAGAACAAGAGAGTGGTGAAAAGTGTACAATATTAGTGATGAAAGAAAAGATGGACTCACAGGTGGTCTAAATGGGACAGTGTGTCTGCTGTCTCTTGCTTTAGAATGTGAGGTGGCACCAAATGGATGCAGAGTCTCTCTGCCATAAGGTTTAGGAGAGTTCAAAGTGACTTGTGGACAGAAGTGTCTTCCTTTTGGTGCTTTGCCAGGAGAGTGGCATTTTGCCTGCTGCCACGTCTGCAGGCCCCAAGGATCGAGCCCCCAGTGCACCCTTCTCACCTGGATGCTACTGGCCAGAGGCCTCCAGAAGCCAGACTTAAAACCTAATGATCACACAAAATAAAATCACAAGGAGCCCAGTAATTAGAGAGACAAAAAAAAAAAAAAAAAAAAAAAAAAAGAGCAGAGTATTCAAGATAGAGAAAGCCCTTAGCAAGCAGTTCCTCCTGGAAGGGATATGGGAATCAAACCTAAAAATGAAGAATTAAAAGAAAAAAATTAAAACACAAAAAAGGCTTCCTAGAAGTAGCAAAGATAATTTTCAAACTACTGATAACAAACAAGTCGCTAATGACGGCCAAATGAATGGCTTTGAAAATCATGTGGAAGGAGTGTCAACATCATTAGTCATTAGGGAAATGCAAATTAAAATCACATTGGATACCACTGCACGCCCACCAGCATGGCTAAATTACAACGACCGCAGCAAGTGTTGATGAAGATGTGGAGATCCTGGCAGTTTATTACACTGCTGGTGGGGATGTAACATGGTCCAGCCACTGTGGAAAACCGCTTGGCGATTTCTTAGGAGTTAAGCATACGCTTACTATATAGACAGTGGCGAAGGCACACCAGCGTCTTACATACGCCAGTCAGGAAGAAACACAGGAGACTTCTGTTCACTTTCTATTTGTGGGAACTGATCACACGTGAGGCAAGCAAGCCACCTAAGGCACAAAGTTTAAGGCGGTGCTTCATGTCTGGATTTCAGCAGTGTAGGGTCAGCACTTGCAAGCATCCTTAGATTTTACCACTAGCTAGTCCCTATCCTGCCCTGGGCCAAGTCTGAAGGTACGAGGGGTGGGGAAATGCAGTTTCCTACTATTCAGCTCCCTCCGAGTGACAGAGCCCCACTATGCAAAGGAGGGCATACACTTTGTTGACTCGCTTGCTGTCTCTGTATTTCCTAACAGTTTGAGAGGTCTTTAAAATAGAGCCTGTGCATCACTTACCATCGTACCCCCAGGGCCAAGGATAGTGATCACTGAAAGAAAAAAATATTATTTCCAGGGAAAAGAGAAAAAGATAGAGAGGAACAGGGGTGGGAAGACTTTTGCTTTATCATATGTCAACAAACTGACTGAAATATAGTCAAATTATTAATTATAAAAATAAATACATTGCATGTATAAAAATGCTCTTTCTAAATTATTTCATCTGATTCTTACAAAAATCCCAACAGGAAGGAAAAGCAAACATTTTATCATAATTTTACAAATAGGAAAATTAAGAACTACTGTGGGATAGTCATTTTTCTGTCAGAATCTATGATTGTCAATTTAAATCTCTTTGATTTAATACCTCTCTATGTAATTATATTTTGAACAACTACAGTAATCATCTTTTGTTTTAACATACTCTATATAGTGAAAAGTAGCCTAATTTTTAATTAAAAATTGTCTTTTATACTTAAAAATGCAGTTGTTACATATTTTGAAAACTATATTGTCCGTTATCATAAAATAAGTTTTATCATAAAATAAGTTTTCAACAATAGACATTTATTTTTGTTATCATCACACTTAGGATTTCTCCAGGCACTATACTGCTTCAATTTTCCACAAATATAAAAAAAAAATTCTAATTTTACTAGTTTGGTTATAATTTAGATGCTTAGATATAACATTTACATAATAATTACATTAGTTCTACCATTTAAATAATCAGCTTCCTTTAGTGTTTTATAGATGTAGAAACATATTCATTTAAATAAGTGGTAGTTTTTCTGGCATTGTGGTTGAAGGTATTTCATCTATTTTACATCAAAGATGACAGAAATCTCAAGCCTACTATACGTCAAAACATTGCTATGTCTCTTTTTTGTCATATCAACTTTAACACAAGAGCCTTCATTTGTTTTAATTTTCATGCTTGTTTTCTGTTGATTTAGAAAAATAAGCATCCTGGGAAAATGTGTATATGCACATATTATGAAAAATATGTAATACAGACCTCATTATTAGAAATGGACCATCCATATCATCTATGCTTTTGGTCTACGGAGTTTTTCAAACAAATTCTTTTACCAGTAATTTGAAGTCATTCTTCTACTAGTAAGTTCGGTACACTCTGGGGAATTTAATTGTTACTGTCTTCTCCAGTAATTTATTCATTAGTGGGAGACATTCTTTTAAGAATCCTGATTGAAAGCCTGCCTATTTTCTTAGCTGGAAACTAGCAGCTAAAATGTGTTTGTGGAGTATCTTAGGGAAGACCAACAAGAGTGCCATTTTAGAAAACGTTTGGTGAAAGGAAGTGCTGCCATGAACACTTAATTGTGGATGACCTGCCTCACTATATAAATAATTGTTTATGATTGAACTGCTGAAATGAGGGGAAGGAAAAAATCTTCTTAAATATACACATTAGCTTTAAAACATATTCTCCTGCACAGGACATTTTCACAGAGATTTTTGCAGTGACTACATATGAAAAGTGATATGTTTTGGGTTTTTTTTCCTAGTTAAACAATGATTTTATTGCTTGAGTACAACAGACAAATTTATGCAACCAGGGCAGAGGCTGTGGATGACTCGTAAGAAAAGCGATATATTTTTGTGTGTGTGTGTGTGTGTGTGCCTGTGCATATATATATATGTATATAATGCATTATTACATGTAGACTACTGTGTGTATATGTATGAGAAAAGACATTTTGTTAGGTGCTATACATATATGCAAAGAGTTAAAATATACTTATAGGAGGTTTAAAACCTAAATAACAGGTTTTATATATATATATATATATATATATATGCATGTTACATATAAATGTGTGTGTGTATATATATATATACACACACACATATAACCAAATGATTAATAAGAATATAAGGTGCCCTAGGATACATGCTGCATTTGTGGTATGAACACAAGTTGTGCTAAGAAAGTGGAATTCACTGTAGGGTAAAGTAGTTAGAAAAAAGTCTGGATTAGGTCTGAAAGGATTCACAACACATGGAAAATCAGAAAAAGGAAGAAGCAACATGGCCTCAGAGTAAGCGCTGGGGTAAGAATGGCAGGATGGCCCAGGCAGCATGAGTGAAGGTACGTGGCTCGAGTTAGAGGTCACACAGGTTGCTGAGGTGAGCTGTGGATGTGCCATGTGCAGTATAGCATCACCTGAATTCAGATGTCAAGAGTCAGATCACCATGTTGGCAACCCTGTCCTCCACTGTGGCAACATAAAAGCCAGCTGTCGACCACAGCGCCTCAGCCAGGTTTTTCTTTGGAACACCTATGCGCTTTTGTTGTTCAATAGTTTCCCCAGCTTTAGTGTCCTTCTTAGCTTTGCTCTAGGTTTGGCATCCTATCCTGGCCCTGCCACTTTCAGTGACTGATTTTAAATCCTTCTCTGATACCCATGTCTGCTTCCTGCATGATCTGGGTAGGGGAAATCTTGCTGGCCTCGGCTCACAGACTTTTTACTAACTGGTTTCCTAGGTGGTGAATCCATAATATTAGACACACAAGTGATCGTCTCTGCAGTCTTATGTGTCTATAACTATAACCTAAATAACCAGATGAGTAAGGAATTATGAAACCCCCATTCCATCTTTACTTCTGCATTGATTTTTGAAAGACAGAGGATGCTACTTTCACTTTGCCCCAGCTTCCCCCTCCCCCCCACCCCACCGTGCCCTCAAGTCCATTCTCTATGTCTGCGTCTTTATTCCTGCCCTGCCACTAGGTTTGGGAGGCTCAAGAGGGAGGGGATATGGGGCTATATGTATGCATATAGCTGATGCACTTTGTTGTACAACAGAAACTAACACAGTATTCTGAAGCAATTATACTCCAATAAAGATCTATTAAAAAAAAAAAGACAAAGGGTGAAACATAGAAGAATCCTTTGCCATTTTCCAGTGCCATTCCAGAGGTATTCTTGGCCTCTGTTTTCTTTTCTATGCTCTCATGTTCTGCTACTGAAAACTCTACTGCTGACAAGACTACCTACGTAACCACGGCTCATGTTTTCTGCCTGCTCCCATTCCAAGCCATTTCACAAATCATCACCTCTCTCCAGATAGCTTTCTCAATCTTCTTTCCAAAAATATGCCACTATCTTCTCCAAGAACTTACTGACTGTTCCTCTTTCTTTCTGACAGTTTCTAAAAGCCTTTCCAAAAAAGTTTGACTAACACTCTATTCATTGCAGCAAATACTTCTGCAGAGGCTGTGCCACGTTCCCAAAGTGCTCTCTCCTTTGCCCTCTCCCTGTCTGAAGTTTACCCATTTAACTAGCCTCCATCCCAGCTTCCATCTATCTTCACAGACCTGCCCACCCCAGCCTGAAGTGGTCCCTCCCTCTCCCGAACTCTTGTAAAATTTATTGTCTGAATAATTCATCTGGCAATGAATCATGTTCTGCCTTGTGACATCTCTTTTATAATTGTCTGGTGCTGTTATTTAAATATTTTGGTCTTTCTTTTCTCTCTTCACTTGATTATGTATTCTCTTTCCTCACAAAACAGCATTTATATATTTTATATTCTCCACAGTTCCTGGCTCACGGCTTTGAGATGTAGGCATTTAGTGAGTATCTACTGATCTGAGTTGATTTCCATTACATTAAAACTTGTACAAAGTCATTCCCATCATTTTGCATTTCTGCTTTTTATTTTACTTCAGGATTGTGGGTGATTAATCTGGTCCCTCAGAGAACTCTCTCTGCTCAAATCTATCCCATCTACAGATAGTGTGATTCTGAAAATAGTGACACCAATGAACACAGGGTTGGAATACTAACAACAGCAAAGTTTCTCAGTGTAGTTGGAATCATGTAACGGGGTAACGAGAGGTAAGACGATCATTATGTAGTCATATGATTAGTAATTTAATAAAAATTCACTTGAAAAAATATATATGTGAAAAGCATCTAACAGAAATTTAAGGTATCAATTATTAAAAAAAAATTTTAATATTCAAAGTTACGCAATGGCTGTAACAGCTTATGGAGTTTTATCTTTTATATTACAGATAAAGAATAAAACCAAGACCTGTCATTACAATGTTTCTTCATATTGAACAAGAGGTGATCGGTCACAGAAGTGTTGTACACTTAGTATATATCAACTCTAACATAACATGGTCGAGTATGAGTTTGAGATAAATGGGGAGAATGACAGCGCACTCAGGTGGTTTCGTAATAGGTGTTAAAATGTCCCACAAGTGCTCACCCATGAATCAGTGTCAGCCTGGCTGGAGGATGCTGGAGACTTTGTATAAAGTCTCCTTCTTAGTCTTTGTACTTGTTGACATGTATTCAGTGACTTCAGCATCCTGAAAGTTTGATTACTCAGAAGCAAGGAGAGATTGATAATGTGGGCCAACTGGCACTTGGGGCCTAATTATACATATGTGTGTGTGTGTGTGTGTGTGTGTGTGTATAATTGCACAGACATAGGCACAGACATAGTACATTTGTATAAAGCCAGCCCTGCATCTAATCTAGTTCCCCAGTACAAATAATATATATACATATATAATACATAATACAAATCTGATATTTATATACCGTACAAGTTGAACAGACATAGGTGGGAGAATGAGAGAATGGAGGGTATGATGAAGCTACATATTAAAATGACGTGGAGTTTTAGTTGACTAAATTTCCATAGGAACTGGACGATCGCCTTGAGTTATATGTACTACGTTAAAAATTTTTTTGATTTACTTTTGTGTTGATGTGAATTTATTATTTGGCTTACTTTTAATTTGGATTTATGGGGAATCCACGGGTATGTTTTGGGGATTGAAAACTGGTCAAATGGGAGATAAGGAACGAAGTGAGGCTGTGGGTTATTAATCTTTAAAAGGAGAATACTTTGGAGGCCTGCACCAGCTGCCTTCAAATATTTGAAAAATTGGCGCAGAGAAGAGGAATTATATTCATTGTGCTACAGTTCTGGGGGGCAGAGCCATAACCAATGAATGGAAGCCATGAGGAGATGGATTTTGGTTAAATATATGGAAGAACTAACCTTTAGAGCCAAGATCAGATGAGCTAGCCAATGAAACTTGTTATATTCACTGAGGAATATCATCCGTGGAAGCTGTTTAACAAAAACCTGTTGGATTAAATGATCCTTCCACATTTGGCACTAATCTTAGGACCACTTTGGTTTTCAAATGCATGTTGGGCAGTATCATCTTTCTTTCTTTAAAATTTTTATTTTATATTGGAGTATAGTTAATTACCAATGCTGTGTTAGTTTCAGGTATACAGCAAAGTGGTTCAGTTATACATATTATACATGTATCTATTTTTTCATTTGCAAGTCTTACAGTATGAAAACACAGAAAACCAGTCACATACCTAGTGAGGGTGTCCTTCCTATGAATCATGGAGTCTCCCTACAGATTATGAGAGAAATGTGTCTAATTTTGTGGTTTTACTTTGAAATTGCTTCTATGTCTTTTCTAAAATACTATTGTTTTTAGTATTTATAATTATCTATTTAAAAATGTAAAGTGAGACTAAGCATAGGATAATCTCTCTGAATTGTCTTCAGGAAAATTTTCTGTTAAGTTATAAGGCTCTGGTCCCCCCAAACATCTGGCATGAGGGGGGGCATCAGATGCCAAACAGTGATATCTGATCAGAATTTCAAGGAATATTATTAAACCTGGCCTCTTGAACTTTGGAACATTGGAATGTCCTCCTGACTGCTACTACTGTGACTCAGGGCCTTATTACCTCAAAGTGTTAGTTTTCTAATAATGGCTTGACTTCAGTTTTTCCTTCCTAAATTGACCTTCTCTATAACTAACTACTGATTGTCATTTAAATACTGCTACAGAATAAATCACCTCAAGTTGAGTGGCTTAAAATAAAAACTACCTCCTGTTTCTTATGACTCTACCAGTTAGCCAGATTGTTCTAGTGACCTGGACTGGCCTGAGGTCTTTGATCAGATGAGAGTCAGCTAGATAGCCTTGTCGATATTTGCTGGGCTTGATCACACATAACATACTTCATTCACCTGGGGAGCTTGGCTGACTTGGCTCTGCTCAATGTGGCCTCCCACTTTTCAGTAGGCTTGCTTGGGTTTATTCTCATCGAGGTGTCAGGGTTTCAAGAAAGACAGTAGAAGTGTGGAAATCTGCTGCTTGAGGTTTAGTTCAGAAAAAGCATGCTGTCACTTCCTTTGCATTTTATTGGCTATAACAGACAAAAACCAGCCCATATTCAAGGCTCCACCTCTGGACAGGTAGAGCAGCAAAGTCACATTGCAAAGAGTATAGTTTCAACAAGGATGTGGAGACTTACAGCCATTTTTGCAAGCAATCTACCATATAGGTTTATTCAGAATACACCAATTTTAAGCCAAAGAATACACAGAGATTGCCAAATGCCTAAATTGAATCAAATCCAAACTTTCCAAGCTGGAGTCGAGGACCTAATCCTTCCTATGTAGCTTTTCTAACAGCTGTCAGCAATGGGAATGCTCTGCCTCTAGAAAAGTGACATGGTTTGGTGGGAAGTGAAGAAGTTATGGACTCAGAAAAATTGGCTATAACTTATTAGGCGTGTGCGGCATTACAGCCTATAATCTATAATTTGCACCTTAGAACAATCTCAGATTTCTGCTGTATGTCTTGTTTACCAAATTGAATTGCATGGTAGGAAAGCTTCTAAGATGGCGCCAGTGGCTCCTGCCTTCCTAGGTATTCATGACCTTGTGTAATCCCTCCTCTTGAATAACTTGCTTCTAGCCAGTAGAATGCAGTGGCATTGATGGACGTCACTTCCATGATTAAATTGCAGAAGACTGTCGCTTCCATCTTGCAGGCATGCTCTCCTACTGCCTCCTCAGCTTGCACACACTGGTAAACAAGCTGATGTGTTGGAGGGACTGACATAGCAAGGACCTAATCGCAGCTGCTGGCCAGCAGTCAGTGAGGAACTGAGGCCCTCAAGTCAACAGCACATTGCAGACTGAATCGAATTTGCGCCAATGACCAGGACGTAGAAGCAAATCCTTCCCTAATGGAGCCTTAAGATGACTGCAGCCTAGTTGATACCTTCATTGAGTGATTCTGCAACAGCACAGCTGTGCTATGCTAAGATCCTGACCCATAAAAGCTGTGAGATTATAAATGTGTGTTCTAACCCACTAAGTTTTGGGATTTTTTTGTTATGCAGCAAAGATAACTAACACAAATTGTAAGTCTTTTGTATTAAAAACCTATGTTCACAAGGAGAAAGGAGTGAGTCTGCCACACACTCAATATTTAAACTTTCTAAGCATGTGGCTAAAAGACCAACATCCGTATCTATTTCATAGAATTTGTGAGAATTAAACAAGATAACAAATGAACTGCCATGAATTTCATCTCCCTCCCTGTCTCCTTTTTCTTCTTAGCATTCTCTTTGCCATTTTCAATTGATGTTTCCCTTCTACATTCCATATTTTTCAATATTTTTGAATGAATTGACTAAAGAAAGGTATAAAATACGGGGGGGGGGGGCGGGGAATTGAATAACTGATTCTTTTTTACTGGAGTAATTTTGTGAAGGATGGCAAATTACTTGCCTTAGCCTGGGCTCACCTGAAAGTGGAGCCTGAAGCAAAGGCTTATATGCTGATATTTCCTAAGGGGTTCGATCAGGGAAGCCAGGGTGAGTGACGGGGGAGCCAGGCAAAGGTGTGTTACTGAGAGGGACTGCCCTGAGTGAGACAACCTGCTTTTCAGCCCAAAAGGCTGGGGACTTGCGTGGGGCAAGGAAGGGAGAGGAGTTATTTGCCAGCTCTGGCCCCTCAGGGCTAGGTGTTACCCTGTGAAGCACTGATTCATGTACCCTCCACCCCTGCATCATGTACAAATAGCAGGGTTCCTGTAGCCTCTTCGCTTGGGCACCAACAAAGAAGCCTTGAGCTGGAGGCGAGAGGCGAGAAGCTTGGGCATGAGATCAGCACTCATAGACTACACTTGCATCAAGGTGGTCGGAAGCCACGCCAGAAGAGATGGCATCTGCACCTTGAGTTGGAACTAAAGGTGGGAGAGCTGAGAGGACCTGGAGCATCATGATACGCAGGTAGAGAGAGGTCAAGAGTTTAGGAGGGCAATTTTCTGAAAAGGATGTGCTATAGACTGACTTTGTGTCACACCCCCCACCCCGCCCCCAATTCTTATGTTGGAGCCTAATCGCCAATATGATGGTATTAGGAGGTGGGGTCTTTGGGAGGCGATTGGGTCATGAATGGGATTAGTGCCCTTATACAAGAGACCCCTGATAGCTCCCGAGTTCATCTGCTACATGGGCACAGTGAGAAGAGCCATCTATGAATCAAAAAACAGCTTCTCACTGGACACCAATCTGCCAGAGGCCTTCGGTCTTGGACTTCCAGCCTCCAGAACCGTGAGAAAGGAATTTCTGTCGTTTATAAGCCACCCAGTCTATGGTATTTTGTTATACCATTCCAAACAGACTAAGGCAGGTTGTCAAGACGGTCTAGTTGCAGGTGAGGGGAGGCGAGGATGGATTATAGCAAGATTGTGAAGACAAAGGTAGGATTTTGCTAGAGATCATGTAAAAAAGTGAGAAATGAAATGTCAGTTGCTCTTCAGATTGGGGGCCAAAGGGATCAGAAGGTGAGAAAACTATCTTCTCTCAAAGATACAGAAGCACTCTGTGTGTAGGGGAGCAAAACATCTTGGAAGAAGAAGAAAATTTGACACAAATCTGGAAAATAATACAAAATTAAATATACATAGCCTTCTCAGTTAAAATTAATGAGGGACATAGCTGCTGCTAATATCTGAAGGGTGTTAACAGGAAGAAGGGAGCATAATTACTTAGCACCATACCCGTAAACATAATTAGGAATAATGGTATGCAATTAAGAAAAGAAAAATTTAGTCACAACGTCATGAAAGTTCCTCTGTGCTTGTGACATCTATTAAACTAGGGCATCGTTTTCCAAAGCATCTGGGAGGAGTCCTGTTCTCTGAAGCACAGAGAATAAATGAAACTAGGCAGCGAAAAGAACACCTCCTAGTGCCAACAGAACAAAACGAAACAAAAAGAGATGCTTAGCAGCCTGCATAGGTCTGTATCACGGATTTTATGTGTTTCTTTGAATTGGGGGTTTAGAGAGGAGAATAAAGTACCAGGGTTTCAGTTCTTAACTCATGCTATTTGCTGTGCACGACCTTACTGTTTTGTGTACTTATGAAAACCAGGGCATTTGCTGAACAGCCGTTCACGAGGCAGTATCTATCTCAACCCAAGCCTTTAAGGTCTCTCCTCTACTTCTAAGGTGAAACTGACAATGGAAACAGCACTTTTAGGGCAATTAGAGTGTTTAGTATTCTTTTCTTCCCCCTAAAACATCTTCCAGAACTCCTTTTAAAATAGATGGGGATTAAGTAGTGATCTGTTGCTGGATAAGAGAAGGGCAAATGAGGGTGACTGCTCTCAGCTTCAAGATTCCAAAGCAGTTACTGCAAAAGTGGCAAAAGAATACAGGAATCAAAGGCCTATTAGAGAGACCTCAGGTTGTTAAACGAGGAACTAATGGTAGGCAGAAAAGGGTAAAGGGAATTGAATGGTAATTTTTTACAGTCTACTTTAAAAAATGCCAATGTTCCAACTCAGTCTGGTTGCTTTAATAACTCATAAGACGTTTAGGCTTTTGCAGCAATTGTGCACATTTAAGGAACAGCAGTTGGCTGCAATGTAAATATTCTTTGACTGATTAGTATAAAAATGGCCCTTCCTCCCCATTTCCCTTTGTGATGCTGACAACAGAGTGACCTGATAGATGCATGAATTATATATTTTCAGAAGACAGAGCTTCTAGAAATTGAAGAGAATGCTTAATTTATATTGTTTTGTGCTTTCCCTACAGAGGGTATCTGCTTAAATTGGCTGCGGTTAATTTATGAGGGCTGCTGTCTCCGTTTAATCTCCAGTACACGGAAATTTATTCTTCACACCTTTATTTCTAGATATTTTAGGATATTTCTGGAAAGCAAGCTGATCTGTGCCTTTTCGTAGGAGTAAAAAGCAATCAGAATTGGTTATGATTTGAGTAAAACTAAAAGGTATAGATCTCTCTCATATGTCTTTCCCATACAGAATGTGACGGTGTTTAAATTCTCTTTTTTAAATTCAATTCTTTTGGTGAAGGTATAATTTTCTAATGTACCCTTTTAATATCCAGATATTTTGTGGCTAATAGTAATATTTATTTCATGGAATTCTTGTAAGGATTACATCGAATGGCTTAATGCCTATAAAGTGCTTAGCATAGAGCTTGGCGCAGAGTAAAGATTTAATAAACATTATTTTATTATCATTATGAGTGCTATAATTATGATTATTACATTTACCTGTGTAAGGTAACAACCTCACAGCCTGTTAATACAATGGCAACCTTGACTTGTGACTTCTTTAGCAGACATCAGGACCCTGAGAAATAGGTGACAAGATAGGAAATTTTTCATGGGGGTGTGGGAAGACCAGTTTGGATGGCTTTGGAGGCTGGTTTCCTCACCACTGTGCTAGGTGAGCCAAGAGCTGGCTCAGCAGATGAATTAGCTCAACAAAAACCCTAGGCTAATTCCAGCTACTGGAATAGGTATTGGTTCCCTGACTCCACCTTTTGAACAAGGCCATTTTCTATTGTTACCTTGGATTATAAATGTTTCCCCACTCCCTGCCACTTTCTACCCCCATATCTGTTCCTGTAAATACATAGCCCATTACAGGGTAGGGACCTCCCGGTACAGGATTGTTGGCTATGATGCTTGTGTGCCCAGCCTGGGCTGTAAAATGAGACCTTAGGGGACCCCATGTATTCCACTCCTTCTCTGCCTGGGAGTTTTGTCCCAGTAAACCCAGTATCTGTACCATATGACATTAATAGTGTGGATCCATGGATGCTTTGTAGAACGGGAGAAAGAAATACAGGCTCTTGGGTAACTTGAGACCATTGTACCCTGTAGAAAAAAAAGAGTCAACAGTGCAAATGACTCAGAAATTACTAGCTCAGCATAACATTCACTGTACCTGGCCCTTGTTATAAGCAACACTAGTGCTAATGCTATAGTATTTTCCAAAAAAATTGATGCATGAAATCTTAACTTTGTTTACTTCTCTTTTTCCCCGATCTCTGTGCCCTGATGCAGTCTGCTAATTTCTGTCCCCTTTTAGTTCAGTTGCCAAAGAGGGCATTAGAAAGTTGGATTAATAATAGTTCTTTTGATCAAAATGTTATTATTGATTATTGTCATTTAAAATACTACACACAGAGGCATATATTACTGTTATTTGTTTCAAATTAGAAATTAATTATCTACCACTAATTAGAAATGAATGACACACTATTAAATTAGGGATTAAATGTAATGAAGTCATGCTAAGTAAGAAATAAGAAAATGCCAAAAGAGGTCCTCCTCGCGAAAGAATGTTTAAATGGAAAAAAAAAATCAAGATGATCTCAGATACGTTAAAGAAAGTGTGTTGGGATGGAAGAAATCTTTATTTCAAAAAAAATCACTAAAACAGAAAATATAGACAGAAATAAAACCACTCCCATCTGACAATGAAGAATGCCCGCCTCTTAACAGCAAGTATTAAGAATAAGTAGGTCATAAAGATGAGAAAGTAAAATGCTATGATATTGGCTCCTTATCTTTAAATGGAATTCTAATTTGACTCTAGCACAAGGAAAGGGAATGAATACAGTATGTTTCCCCATGTGAGCTGTCAGAATGATAAAACTGAATATGCTGTAAATCAGCTTTTCCATGGACAGCTGGTTCATCGTCATTAGTATGTATATCCTTATTAATATCTAGGCCACTCAACTACAGGAGAACTAGATTGATGCCCTTTAAAATTCTGCGCTACTCCAGTCAATTGCAAAGGTCTGTATACAAGTATCAAGCTATCATGAACAAAGAAATACTATTTGTTCTGACTGGTTTCTTCAACAAAGAAAAAATATTTTACTATACCATTCTGCTCTAAAAATATTCTAAAGGTTTTGTAATAACGTAGAATATGCTTATTTAGATGCCTGCATATCTGTGCAATTCTTATTCCCTTAGCTCTTCAAGGAGCTGGAGGTGGTGTGTAGGTTGGCGTGCTTTCTCAGTTGGCCCAAGTGCCCTGCCAGGGAGCAGAGGGCCTTTAATTTTCAAGTGAACTGAATTAAAATAATTGACCCTAAGATTTGGGTTCCTATCTAAGAGTTTAGTTATATTCCTTGTGATTATTATCAGAGTGTATTTGAAATTACAAAAATCAGGTAAAAGGAGCATAAGTGATCAATTCCAACGTTCATTATAAATGTGAAATTGAGTCAAAGACAATAAAGTGAATTACTGAAGGATACAAAGCATAGCAAGGCCATGAATTTAGATCAAAAGCCCAGGACCCTTCCCTACACCATACTGCATTTAAGAACATGAAAACCTTTTCTGATGCTCCTATCAGCATGCCCATATGATTCACCCAATGTTGGTATAGAATGTCTGGTACCCAAACTCCAATAAGGTACAGTAGCTTAGGCACAGTTGGATTTTTTCCTTCTTCCCTGCATCCCTCCCTCCTTTCCTACTTTCCTTCCTTTTCTTCTTCTCATTTTATTTCTTTTTCTCAGCTAAATTGTGGTTGAGGCCATTTGAATAATAGGCTCTGCCTGAGGAGTGCATTCCTCTGATAAACCATAAAATCACAGGAATTTTTCTCAACCAAATGCTGTTTCAGTTTTATTTCCTATTCTTGAGTTACAGAAGCAATTTACTTTTCGACCCTTAAGGATCCCAAAATCTTGGACTTTATTCACTTGTATTTCTGCTTTCAAACCAGAAGCTCTTTCCTGAGCTCATATCTTTATTGTGATACCCGAATATAAGGAGTAAGAAACAAACTAAACACATAATATTGTAGCTCTTGCTACCTCCCAAAGCAATTGGTCTACATTCAGAGTTACCAGAGTTTTACCTAGTGTTTTGACACAGCTTATCAGGGCTATCCAGCCTTCCAGCCTCAGAATCTATTTTCTTATAAAAGCCTCAACCTCTCAACGGTTGCCTCTCAACCCACGCAGCAGCTTATTGTCTATGTTTTTCAGGCTTTTCTTATTACATCACGCAATTCAAGTTTCCAATTTCTGAGTCACACATGGGCTCCCATCATTTTAAAAACAAGATAAAATAATATTAAACATATATAAATTTAAAAAATCATATTTCTAATAACTCCAACACAATCGATGCTGTTTTTCACATAATAATGAAAAGTGGCTGGTTGCAGTTGGCAAAGTAGAAATTGCACCAAAGTTCACCCATAAGGAAGACTTTATTCAAGACTATTGCCGTAAAGGAGAGAGACTGAACTCAACTTGGCTGAAGCAAATGGCTGGAGAGTTTTTAAGCACTGGAGTGAGCTCGTAAAAAAGTATTGGAGGATTTTGGGGAGAGGGGAGGTTGATCAGTGGAATGTGCTCACACACTGAGTTATTCCTGAGTTTACGAATGTTTTTCTCTGAGATTAGGCCATCTATGTTTGCTCATTGGCCTCCCATTGAAGTAACACTTCCACCCTCCCACAGGGACTGAGAGATGGGGGTGTTGTATCTTTCCATCTTTATATTTCAAAGATATGGTTCCTAGGTCCTTGAGAAAGATATGTTCTGAGGCATAAAGTTGGAAGGAGGCTGGGAGAAGATTTACATACATTTCAGAGGGGTAGAGAAAGAATTGACACAGGCTTCCAAGGTCAAGCTTTGTCACCAGCTGAAGAAGAGCAGGGAGAATGATACTTGTAAGGTATTTATTGGCCAGAATAGTGTACATCACTTTTGCTCACATCTGTTCACAGTAGTTCCACTACATGGCTCTTTTATCTTCAGAGGCAGCTAGCAGTTGTGATCTTGCTGTGATCTGAAAGAATTGAGAACATGGATTTTGCTAGCAGTTTTTGCCACAACTGAGTGTTCACCAGGATCTATGCCAAATAAACACCTAGATATATATTATTTAAATACTATGAAAACAACCTGAGAAGCAAGTATTAGTGTCCTCATTGTGGAAAGGAGGGCTGGGACTTAGAGAAATTAGTACTTTGCTCATGTAATCAATAGCTGAATAAAAATTCAAATTAAATCTTTTTTTTTTTTTAATTTTCACTATTGTTTTTTTTTTTTTAAATTAATAGCTACTTTATTTATTTATTTATTTATTTTTTGGCTGTGTTGGGTCTTCGTTTCGTGCGGCGGCCCTCTCTAGTTGCGGCAAGCGGGGGCCACTCTTCATCACGGTGCGCGGGCCTTTCACTATCGCGGCCCCTCCCGTTGCGGGGCACAGACTCCAGACGTGCAGGCTCAGTAGTTGTGGCTCACGGGCCCAGTTGCTCCGCGGCCTGTGGGATCTTCCCAGACCAGGGCTCGAACCCGTGCCCCCTGCATTAGCAGGCAGATTCTCAACCACTGCGCCACCAGGGAAGCCCCAAATTAAATCTTTATGACTAAATAGTCTACAGTCTTTACCTTTATGCTACACAGACACACACACACACACACACACACACACACGCACACACTCAGAGAGAAAGAGAGATTGAGAGAGAAAGATGAAATTTTCCATTGTTTTTTCCTCATAACAGATGGCCATATGGTGCAATATGAATGGCATTATAATTAATCCCATATATTTTATTATAGTTTTCCCTCACTTCTTCCTCAACACAATTCTAACTTCCTAAATGCCTCTCTCCTTCTCTCTCTCTGTCTCTGGGTCTCTGTTTCTGTCTTTCTCTCCCCACTTCCCCTCTCTCCATTTTCTCGTGGTGTTTAGTCTCAACTTTATTTGAATAGTACCTTTTTTAATTCATAGTAATAAACCTTCAGCAAATTAGGCATTATATACAAAAGACAAGAGGGATATAATTTTTTGGAGCATGAATCTCAGGCCTGCCCATTTAATCTGGTTTTTCAAAAAACTTTCATCATTGAAAGATAATGGAAGAGGACATAGAAAAAGCACAGAAGGAAAAGAAAAATGAGAAATATTAAAACAGCCAGGGGGGTAAGGAAAGAAGACAGAATAAAAATAAAAGACAAGGAAAGTCAGGAAGAAAATACAATAAAAAAGAAAAAGAGAGAATTGGTCTTCAGTTTGGACTATATAGCTCTAGTAAATTAAAATTTTGAAAATGAAAATAAATGCAATGATTTGAGGACTTTTTAACCAAAAATGAAAGTTGTTGAGTTCCTCAAATGTGGAAAGAGACATACTTTCCAATTTTTCCCTGTTGAACTTTATGTTGGGTGTATTTTATGTAATAGACTGGGTTCTGTGCAATCAAAGTGTATGAAGGTCCTTTCTAAATTACATGAGATGGTTATCTGTCACAGAGTGAAGGTGCCCTATATAACTCAAGGTTAGGCCTACATTTTTATGTCAAAACACAAGTGTTGCTCAAGTTTTCTATCTCTGGGAATGATTTTATATATGGCTCAAAGATACTTCAGCTTAACTGCTAACGATAAACATAAGGAGAAGCTGTTGTTCATTTAAATCAGAGGCTGCATACACACATACACACACAGATTTTCTCAGTTATTCCTAATTCCTTCTATATAACGTAGATTTGCTCTTAGCAATAATGTGAGTCTACATTTACAGACATCCCATGCAGTGGAATAATACGAAGGTACGTTTCAATGGCAACCTGAAATAGCAATGAAATATCAATAAAAAGAACATGACTTAGAATTGCATTATGAAAATATTTCACATAAAAAGACTCCAGTTTGATAAATATGTGTGTGTGCATTCATGCAAAAGTAATTATTGATCAAGCCCTGTTCTAGATGATGAAGAAACAGTGGAGGTCAGAACAGACAAAATCTTCATGGAGCTTTTATCCTAGCTCACATATAATTGCATGCCTAGACTTTAAAATATACACATCTATTTAAGAGAAATAATATTAAATTTGGTAACTTATCATATATGGGTATATTTTGTACCTTATGAAAACCTCATACAGTGAAAATGATAAGGAAACAAAAATGGTATTAACCACCAGGGATAAAAACAACAGGAAAGACAGCAAAGGAGTTTAAATCTCAGCAACGTTTTCCAAAAGGGTAGAGGGGTGGCGAAGTAAAATCATAAGTGTTTTCCGTATTAAGGGTTATGGACCCTGCAGGTGGGGGGAAATGTTCCTGCAGAATTCCTGAAAAAATTCTGTGGTTGGCAGTACCCGGTAGTGCAGAAGGCACAGGGCAGCAACAGCCCTGAGCAGAGGTGACTGCTCGAAGACGTCTGTAAACAGAAACCTTAGATCCGCAACACCCTCCCTTCATGCCGCCAAGCGACTACCCCCTCCAGCTTCTCAGGAAGGAAGTGAGAGGAGCTTCATTCTTTGGAGAAATTGGAGCAGAGGTGTTCTCATCTTACGGGCACTGGACATAGTAAGGCTAGTATAAGGCAGGGGTGACACAGGCAGTGAAAATAGGAGAAATAAGTGAGACTCTACAAGCTGGACTCTGGGATCCTCAGCCTTTCCTGTTTTTGCTTCTCCGAGGGAAGGTGACCAGCTATAAAGTCCTCTCCCCTTTCTCAGGGAGATTACCTGCTTCTTCTCTGATGAATCATCATTGCCCAAAGAAAAGACCTGTGGTTCCCAGCGCTTCAGGGCTGCTCACTGTCTGGTTAGGAGAGTAGGAATCAGGGTGAGGTCTCCTTCCACTCTGTGCTACATTTAATCTTCCTAACGATGACTTTGTTTCGGATATTCTGTATGATACCTTCCAGATCTTACGTTTTACAATTCTAAGGTTTCTGAATAAACAGTGATCATACAAAAACATGGTGCATAAAAAATCAATTGAATTTAAGCATAAATGAAGCAGTTCTGTATTTTTCCTCAACAACCAGTTACCAATTAGACTAGAATTTGAGAGTCAGTTTTTATTCCAGGCATTTACCTTCAGATATGGAATAGAGAGACATCTTCAAAGAAATAATTTTGAAGATGAAGGTGTCTTGTTTCTTTATAGAATGCCCCCCCCCCCCATTCAAAGTTTAGAAGACCCATCATGACCCATGGACTAGAATTAAACTTAACAGCTGCCCCTGATTTCAAAGTGCTGATGACAAGAGAATGCAAGATTCAAAAAATATTTTTGTATTTGACCAAATATGGCTATATGTTTTTGTTTAAAGGATTTATTTTTCTTTTCTGGATATCTAAATGTTTCTCTGAATACTCTAATAAAATGCAAATGATGGATTTCTTTTCCCATTAGTTTTGTCTTTCTCCTATCCCCTGAGACATATTATGTATTATTAGTTTAAAATATTTTAATTAAAGCAAGAAGAGATTTCCACAGAAAATGTTGTAAAGGTTGTCACTGAAAAAAAAATCTTTCATTTCTAAAATTTAATGAATGATCTTCTCCTGCCTAGTGCGTTTTCCAACTATGACAGAATAAGACTAATTTTTAAAGCTTAAACGCTTGACCCTTAATTTTATCCAATTTTATTGAAAATTAAGGAGAGGAAAAATTCTTGTATAAGGCACTGCTGTGAAAGAGGAACCCTTAGTTTTAGCTTTTTGGACATTTTAGTTGGTACCCATCTTATTCACAACTATTATAACTTCACAATTTTCATAACCTTATCTAATGAGAGATTTTCTGGTTGACTCCATTACCTTGTCTGACCATAGCATATAATTCATCAGTTCCTGTGAAAGTGTCCTTTACTAAGACTCTATGGCAAAAAAATATCATTCTAATGTAAACAAACGTTCCTGCATATGATGACTCAAATACAGTCCTGAGATGGTGTATCCTGTTCTTTTTAGCTCATTTAAAATAAAACCCCAACCTAGCTGATGGTTAATAACAGAATCCTTAATTGTTCTGCAGAGAGACATGAAATAGAAGATGTTACTTTGATCTATCAGAACTTCTGTTTCTGATCACAGCTTTAAAGATAACCTTAGGCTCTTTTTCAAATTATAGTGTAAAACTTCCATTTGTAAGAGACTTTCGTTTACCACATTGCTACTGTTTTATTAATTCCAACCTTTAATAGTTAACATTGAATAAAGTTAGAGTCCAATAGTTTTATTTGACTTATTTTTCCATACTACTTCCTTCTAGAGCTGAATTTTATACATAATGCATATTTTTTCCTTGTACAATGCATTTTCTTTGTTTTCGTATTTATCCACACATCATTCTTTAAGATTCCTTTTTCTTGTAATCCATTTCTCCCTTAAGCTTTGTATACATGGCTAAAATTGAAATACACTGTTCAGTCTTGACTCACTTTTAAAATTCTTCAGGAGTCCTATTAAATAATCCATACCATCTATCTTCTACCTAAATGTGATTTTTCAGAAGTCTGTACATTTAACTAATCTTAGGTGGATTTTTAAGGCACAGTTCAGGGAGATACCTGAAGCAGGCCTGAACTTGGACCAGTGAGGGTGATGGCTGACTTGGGAAGCTGACTTGGATTGTCATATAAAACGAGTACCTTGGAGCTATTACCAGTGTCTTGGTGACTGGGAGGGTTAGGATGAGGTGTGCAGCCAACAGCTCAAGGATAGTTAGGAGAAAACAGGGAATAAACCCTGTGAGGACAGCAGAGGGTGTATCTCAAAGAACTTGAAATCTTTACCCTAATCAGGTGTATCACCATAGGGATGTATGGCCACAGAGTTCCATTTATTTAGTTTAGGTTTATGAATATATTTAAACAACTTCAGTACTCTCCTAAATATTGAGTTAAATGGCAACTTATAATAAGTAATACATAGACATAATTTTTTAATGCAAGTAGAGGGGAAGGAGGAATTTATTATATCTATATAGTATATAATTTTATAAATTCATAAAATATATATAGTATATAATTTTATATCATAAAATTTTTATATTATAAAAATTTTATGATATAAAATTATAATATCTGTCTGTACTCACTTTGCCTTTACCATGATATAAGATGTGCTCAGTGACCTATCTTTACCCTTTCTAACCATTTTTGTGTTTTTCCTTGAATATTTCCTTCCCTGTATTCCTTACTTTAGGTTTTCAGTATTAGATAAATGATATTGACGTAGTAAACCATTTTTTATTTGATTATTTTCTGGTGGTAAAATTGAGTAAAAAGGTGGTAAAGCTTAGAATTAACGGAAGAGAATAACAATAAACAGAGCTCCCTTAATTTCATGGAAACATAATAAATTCACATATTCCTATTTCTTGAATGACCCAGAACTATAGCTCTTTTTTCCATTTTCATCCATATCACCTATATTTTCTGAGGTAGGACACCTTCATCACTCGTATTTTAAATATGAATGCCCTTCTACCCTCCTCCTCCTCCTCCTCCTTCATTCCTGTTCTGTAGCTATCTCTTGGCCAATTTTTTCGGGAGAGTCATAGGAAGAACTTACAGTTATTACAGGGCTCCATGATGTGCATTTACTTTCTCACAAGTGTAATAAGTATAAATTTTTGTCGCTAAATTGATGCACAAAACATAACTCAGGAGCAAATACCCTTTTTAATACTCTACTTACCTGAAGATCAGGTAGTTAGCTAGGATCAGGGAGTTGAAGTCAGTGAATAATTCGACTTTTAAATTTTGGGGGCAAGAACATCCCTATTATGAGATAAATGAGTGCTGTTAAACACCTATTGTATCCATTTCAAAATAAAAAAAAATAAGGTGCTCTTAAATATTTCTTTTAACTGTTTACACTTGTCCTAATTGTATGATCATAAAAGTTTTTCTATTTATTTATTTTTTTAAAATTAGTTGTCCAGTGTCGGTGTTGCTTTAGGGAGGGCATGTTTTTATCATCAGTATTCTAGTAGTTTTATAATTCTTTCAATTTTATATTTTCATTCTGATTTTATATTTACATTGTGTGAACTTGGTTAGTGGATCTTCTCTGGGTATGTTAACAAGTACGGTTTCTCAAATTAAAAGATTAAGAACTGACATGGTAACATGGCATGTTTACTAAGTTCTTGAGTGCTAGTGTGAGAGGTCAGATGGCCATTTATTACATTTGTAACCATCCCCAAACGGGCATATGGGTTCATGTATAAGGCTTTACAATATTTGGAGAAATTTAAAGTGAAGTCAAATAATAGTATTACGCTGTATTTCTGTGGCTCTTGCTCTTACTTGCTCTTTCTAGGTTCTAAGATTGGAAGTGCAGAGTCTTCTCACAAAGTGCTACACCTCACGTGATTTCAAAGTTGCCACTGGGTGTACGTAAGCTTCAAGTACATCCTATCGGCTAGCATATTTTGCCTGTGTTTTTCTGTCTGCGTCTTTAACTCCAGCCCAGGCCCCCTTTGGCGATACTTGACAATGAGGATCATTTGTTTGAGCGATCCTGTGGACATCTTGAATTCATTGATACCATTTTCACTCTATTTCCACCTCCTCGTGTCTACTCTTCTAGTTTAGAGTCCATGATTTGTGATGATTCCTACTACTTATTACTCCTTTGTGAATATTCTCTAATGTCTTTCCACTTTCTTCCTGCAAACCTCCACCTTCTCTATGCTTGCACTCCTGTAGCTGAATATTGTTGGAGAAAACACACATGATCACCCGTGTTGATGTCACTATACATGCATAATCATCCATTTTAAAACAAGACTATAAACTCGAAGAACTATAAACTTTATAAAATAACTTTTCTGCCAAATCATATCCTTTCATAACCTGTCAAACTTCTTATTCTATATGTTTCTGTAATTTCAGCGGTTGCCCTTTCCTTCCTGGGGAAAGTAGACCCTCATGTGTAAAGGCTTTCACCTTGCCATCACCAAGTCTTTATATGTTGTAAGCATCTGTGCCCATCTTCTCCTGTAATCTTAAAGAAGAGACCCCTCATCAAAGGTCAGTATATCCTCACTTGATTCTCACCAAATCCCTTTCTCCTTAGCAGGACTTTTCTCCTGCAATTATCTCCATTCTCCCCGTGTTGTCTGTTTCTCCCTCGCAAATGAGTGGTTATTCTCAGAGTCCATACACGCTCCAGTATCCACCAATTTAAAATTCATTTTCTTAACCACATACCCTTTCTTCATCTATTCCCCACTTTTTATGAAAGAGGTTTTGTATTTATCTCCACTTCGTCAAATTCTGTTACATCCTCTCTCCATCTGGCTTTGTCTCTAAACCCTTTTCTGATTTTTCACTGATGGAATCAACAAAAACAGCTTGTTGCCAACATCAACAAATTACCACAAACTTAGTGGCTGAAATGACAGAAATTCATTCTCTTACAGTTCTGAAGGTCAGAAGTCCAAAATGAGTCTCACAGGACTAAACTAAAGTTTCAGCAGTTCTGGCTCCTTCTGGAGGTTCTGGGGAGAATCCATTCCTTGCCTTTTCTGTCTTGTAGGCTCTGTCTCATTTCCTGATCCTGGTCCCACATCACATTCTCTCTCCTCCCTCTGCTTCCATTAACCCCTTGCCCCCTTTCTTCAATTCTAACTCTGTTCCTCTTGTGTCCCTCTTATGTGAATCATTGTGATTACCTCGGGCCCTCCTGGGTAATCCAGGCTAATGTAACAGCATCATTAATTTAATCTTATCTGCAAAGCCTCTTTTGCCGCATAAATTAACATTCACAAGTTCACGGAATTAGTACATGACACATTTGGGGAATCATAACAGTGTTCTTGATAAGAAGGTACTTTTCCTCTAAGTGGTGATTCAGAATCTCAGGGTCTTTTCTTTTCTCTTCCTCTCTCCCCCCTTCCTTCCATCCTTTCTCTTTCTTTCTTCCTTCCTTCCTTCCTTCCTTTCTTTCTTTCTTTCTTTCTTTCTTTCTTTCTTTCTTTCTTTCTTTCTTTCTTTCTTTCTTTCTTTCTTTCTTTCTTTCTTTTTCTTTCTTTCTTTCTCTCTTTCTTTCTCTCTTTCTTTCTCTCTTTCTTTCTCTCTCTCTCTCTCTCTCTTTCTCTCTCTCTCTCTCTCCCTTTTTTTCTGCCTCTGCCATCTCAAACACGAATAAGTCAAACTTGCCATCCTTTCTTTCATTGAATACAAAAGGGAAAGTGCATAGAGGATCACAAATGGAAAGTGTTTCAGGGTGAGTCCTAGAAGTGAATTACCACTTCCTCTTACATTATATTGAAGAGAAACCTTTCATATATCCAAATATAACTGCAAAATAAAAAACAAAAACAAATATGGGAAACATAGTCAACTTGTGTGTCCAGATAAGCATCTTTGATGATCTGCTTAGAATCTCTGCTATACTATTCTAATTAATATTTTTTTATGATCTAAAATGAAAATTTTGAATTCATACCACCCTCTATCCTGATAATGGATTCAGATCTATTCACTGAGTGTTTCTTCTATTCCTTAATATTCTTGTGGGTGTTATTTATTCATTCATTTATTTATTCACTCAAAAATACCCATCACTTACTAGATATCAGGGACTAGAGTAGAACACGTGTATTGCTTTGACATTTATGTCTAAAGAATAATGTTGGTTTAGTGTGAAGACATTCTGCAGACATGACAACTAAACAATGTTTCCATAATTCAGAGAAGAGATGATGGTATCTTGGGCGAGAGTGGTGTATGGAGGAAGATGAGAAGGATTTGAGATGGTACGGGTGGCACACTGGAGTGAGTGTTTAATCTGAGAGAGAAGGAGTTAGCAGTTCTATTACTTATTTATAAAAAACAGGTGAACAGTGGTTACGTTTGCTGAGAAACAAGAATATTAAGATTTGGTAAAAAGAGGACGGTGAGTTTATGTTTGGATACACTGAGAATGAGGAAAACATCCAAGTGGATACACCCCAACAGTGTTGGACACCGAAGTCTGAAGGTCGGGGGCGAGGTCTGGCCTGCAGCTGTGGGCCTGAGAGTTGTGAACACAATGAAGTTGTATGAGTAGATTTTGTTATCAGGAACACTATGTAGAATAAGAAGAGAGGAAGGCTTGGGACAAGACTGAATAATGACAGTACCCAAGAGCAGGACCGGTACAGTTTTTCTGTATAGGGCCAGATGGTAAGTATTTTAAAATTTTGAAGGCCGTATGATCTCTGTTGTAACTACTCAACCTTGCCACTGTAGCGTGAATGCAGCCATAGACAACATGTTAACACATAAGCAAGGCTGTTCATTTTTTAAAATAACACTTTATATACAAAAAAAAAAAAAAAAACAACAGTCCAGATTTAGCCCAGGGAGCATAGTTTTTGAGCCCCTGCTCAAGAGGATAGGAAAGAAACAGTAAACCTAGAAAATAAAGAAAGAAACCCCAAGAGAGTGTGATGTCACAGAACCCAAGGGAAAAGGGTGCTTCAAGAGGAGGAGGAGTCTGAATTTTAAATATGATGACCGAAGGTGGAAGACTTCCAGACCAATCTGACATTCTTTGCCCAATGTGGACCTTAAACTAATTACACTACATCCAAGAATAAATCAACAACTTTGTCCTTTATGCAAAATTGGAAACTTAATTATCTCTAAATTTCCATTTTGTAAAACTTGTTAATTTATATAGATTATGGGACTTCCCTGGTGGTACAGTGGCTAGGAAACGCCTGCCAATGCAGGGGACACGGGTTCGAGCCCTGGTACAGGAAGATCCCACATCTGCAGAGCAACTAAGCCTGTGCACCACAACTACTGAACCTGCGCTTTAGAGCCCATGAGCCACAACTACTGAGCCCGTGTGCCACAACTACTGAAGCCCATGCGCCTAGAGCCCGTGCTCCGCAACAAGAGAAGCCACCACAATGAGAAGCCTGCGCACTGCAATGAAAAGTAGCCCCCACTCAACACAACTAGAGAAAGCCCGCGTGCAGCAACGAAGACCCAACGCAGCCAAAAATAAATAAATAAATAAATAAATAAATGAATAAATAAATTTATTTATTTTAAAAATTATATAGATTATTAGATAAATTTAGAAATCCTTTTTTATTTTTGCATTTATTAAAAACACGTTCCTAATATCTCTTTAGAGATAACTCATTTTTTAACTTCAGAGTTAACAGAATATCCTTTTTAGCTTGTTGTCAGCTCCCGGCAAGTTTTGCAAAAATGTAGAAAATAATACATTTTTGTTTGCATGATTTTGGTTTGTTATTCGTCACTTATGTGTGCAGAGCCACATGAGCTACCCAACTACTCAGTCTATCTGGAGCCTCTGTGCACAATGTCGTGTCCCCAGGTCCCACCCATGTACATAAAACATTCCCAACGTTAGAATACGTACACTTCCTTCTATAAGGCGTGTGCCATGATCACAGCTTTCTTTTGTGAGGAAATATGCCTTTGGATGTCCCATTTTTAGAACTGTGGGGTTCAGTTATTTTCTCAGGTTCCTCTGTTACCAATTTAAAATTCATTTTCATAACTATATACCCTTTCTTCATCTATTCCCCACTTTTTATGAAAGAGTTTTTGTATTTATCTCCACTCCCTCAAATTCTATTACAACCCCTCTCCATCTGGCTTTGTCTGCAGCACCTTTCCTGACCTTTCACTGAAAGATCAACAAAAACCCCCTGTTGGCAAAATCAACAAATACCACAAACTTAGTGGTTGAAATAACATAAATTCATTCTCTTACCGTTCTGTTCTGAAGGTCAGAACTCCAGAATGAGTCTTACAGGACTAAAACAAAAGTTTCAGCCTGTGTTTGGATGTCTCATTTTTAGAACTTTCGGGTTCAGTCATCTTCTCAAGTTCCTCCTGTCTCCCAATTATTAATTAGTATTTGGCTCTAAAAGTACACATCCTTATCTCATTCTTTTTACTTCTTTCCTAACTAAAAAATTTTAATACTTACGTGGTATAAATGATTACTCCATTCTTTTAAAATCTATTATTTGGTTCATTTGCAGATTGATGGAGTATGCCTTCATGTAATTTGCATGGAGTCCGTGCATAGCATATTTTCATGGAGTCTTTACATATCAGTGAATATCATTCCAGTAACTTCACAGAAAAACGATAACTTCATTGAGTATATTTTTTGCCATACTCTTCTCTGTCTGTTAAGCATCACTCAGCTGGTGTTTTAAAACATTTTTTAGATGCAGTATTAGATACTTAAAGCCTAGTTTCCATTTCCTTATAAATAGCCCATTTTTTTTCTCTCCTTGGATCTTTGTAGAAATTTATTCTTTAAACAAACGTGTAAAAAAAATATATGTTTTTCTTTCAACTCATAGTTTTATCTTAAATATTTATGATTATTATTATTCACTTTTTAAATTTCTTTCTGATAAAATGCCTATTGTCCCATCATTTTAATCTCATTGTTCATTTTACTCTTCATAACTAATTGTATTTTCTGTGGTGAGATTCTAATTCTTTAAATCTTCCAATAGGCAGATTGAATTTACTAATTTAAAATTTTAGTTTCTTTGCAATCACAGCTTATTTCAGTCAGCTTTCTTTTCATCTCAGTTTATATATCTCAGTTTATATATAGTCTGTTATTTTCCATTTCATATTTTATTTTGTTTCTTACAGGCCAACTTTTTATTTTATATATTTCTGATAACAGGTACAAATGATTTAAATTTTTCCTACAGTTTTTGGTATTAAATCTTTAAAAATTATTAATTTCCTATATATACATATAGGATTGCAGAAATTTTTCTTCATGCTCCCTCTTTTGTTTTCCCTTTAGTCACTCATAAATTCCTCACTGTCTATTTGAGTGTTAACACAATATTTCTTCAGATTTTAAGCTGAACGTCAGGTTTATATGTAAACCCCTATTTTAGTTAGAATTAAGACTCATGTATTGAAACAGAGACCCCAAAATACAGTTGCTTAAGTAAGATAAAGATATAAGATAAAACTTAGTTTTCACGTAAGAGTCTGGAGGTTATTCAGACAGACAGGGGCTCAACCTGACAAGACCATCAGGAACCCAGGTTCCTTCCATCTTTTCTTCTCAAAGAATGTTTTCCTTATTTGTCAAGTCAAAGCTGGGCCAGTACTATATCATGTTTCAGTCTGAGAGAAGGGGAAAGAGGGAAAGTAAAGGCCAGGTAATTTTCTTTTAAGCTAGTTACTCAGAAGTTATAAGCATCGTTTCCACTCACACATCCTCATTGAGAACTTTATTACCTCACCACCACTAGCTGAAAAAGAAGTTGGTTAATGTAATCTTTAGCTAGGTAACTATATGTTCAATTAAAACCCTATTACTATGGAAAAAGGAGAAATGTAATTGGATGGAAAATGGCCCCAACCTTTAATGATTCTGTTTACAATCCTTGTTTTTATATTTTTTTCTATAAGAAGAAAGTATTTCTAGATAATACATATCAGCCGTCAACCCACTTTTCTTGGAAGCACTAGAGTAAATGTTTCCCTAAGCTCTACTGATCTCTTTCTCGACTTACTGTTGACTTCACATCTCTGAATATAATGCCTTGCTTTCTGTCCGCTTATATCAGGCCCTGTCTTATTGTAGCCCCTGAATGTTCATAAAAAGGAAGGGCTGATAGAATGAAATTGTCTTCAGCCCATTCAAAGAATCATTGAAAAATGTGCAGCAGGGACAATGGAAGCTGGGAAATGGGAGCAAAGGGGCATCTGCTTTTGTGTATTGAATGACAGCAAAATGACACTATACAAAATGGCTAGAGATATTGGTTGGAAGGAAAAAAATTTAGCCTCCTTTCTGCTAGAGATGAAAACACATTATTGGAATCACTGGGGAAAATGAGAACAGGATAAAAACTTCATAGCTTAGTGCTCAGACACTGGAGAATTGGGCTTCCCTGGTGGTGCAGTGGTTAAGAATCTGCCGGCCAATGCAGGGGACGTGGGTTCGAGCCCTGGTCAGGAAGATCCCACATGCTGCGGAGCAACTAAACCCGTGCACCACAACTACTGAACCCATGCGCCTAGAGCCCATGCTCCACAACAAGAGAAGCCACCGCAGTGAGAAGCCCGGGCACCACAACGAAGAGTAGCCCCTGCTCGCCACAACTAGAGAAAGCCACATGCAGCAATGAAGACCCAACGCAGCCAAAATAAATAAATAATAAATAAATAAATAAATAGAAACTGAAGTATTTTCTCACACCACACACATTCAGTCATTCAGTTATTTTCTCAGTGTTTAGAGGACATTTATTGCAATGAGGCCTTTCAGAGTTACACATTTTGTGTGTGAAACTGTTTCAGCTATAGTTAGTAATTTTTTTCCCCAGGAGGGGTTTATAGAGTGGAGACTGTGTTTTCCTTATCAATATACATGAAAGAGGGCTACATATTTTGAAACAAACAAACAAAAAAAATCACAAAATTTTTTTGTGTTTTGTGTTTAGAGAAATAGCCTTCAGTTTTATGATATGATTACATTACTGTGCTAAATGCTTCGGGACATACAAAGATGTATAAATTGCAGCAATAAAGTAAAGGGACTAATTTTCGTTTTCTTCACAGTCATGCCAGTATTTGAATGGTGACAAAGAGATGTGTCACCATTATGTAGGCATATTATGCAGACAAAATTCAATCTGTGAAGTAATTTCCTATGGAGAATTTAGTACAGGTAATTCCAATAGTACTGTCATTTTAAAAATAACATTTTAGAATTTCTGAGGATCAGGTTTTTCATTAGAAGAATATAGCTATTTTCCAAAGATAACTTATCCTTCTTTTTTTGTTATTGGCAGTGGATTTGATATTGGTAAATTGCCAAAACCATTCTTTTCAAGTTTACTAAATATAATATGCACACACCTTTGCTAGTACTATTTATAGTTATACGTGAAGTGACAGCAATGTGAATAAACTGACTTTACTTCATTAAATGCATAAGGGACAACCTCAATGATTGATGCTCCAGGCTAGGAAACAAAACATGTTAAATGTGTCAATCCTTCTTAATCAGTTAATTAATTAATATAAAGTTAATAAAATTTAAGACAGTGCTCGTTTTAAGCTTAAAAATTATACAACAAAATTTATCTGGGTGAATAAATTGCCAAGGAATTTTTGAAGAAGAAAACAATGATTGGAAACTGATTTCATTAATATGAAATTTTATATGTATATAAATAAAACCATTTTGGTACAGTTGTAGATATAAACAAATCTGATAGACCAAGATGAAGAGTATGGCCAATCATGTATGTCATTACATGACAATTAGAATTGTAGAAAAAGATTTTAGATTCTTATTTCATACTACATAAGAATAAATTGCTAAGAGTTCTACTTCTGAGCTTTTAGTTATTTAGTTAAATTTTTCTTTTAAAATGTTGGAATGTTTGTATAAGATGTAAAAGGCTTTCTTTATTCCAAATTATGGTATGTTATTCCATTTTTTTGGGTATTTTTATAGTTTTAAAAAATGTTTATTTCTTCCTTGTGAATAGTATAATAAAAATTTTAAAATGAAATCATAAAATTGAAAGAAAGCATAATATGGGAAAATAGATGCAACATACATTTAAAGAAAATGAATTAATATTCATAGTGCTAAAATACATTTTATAAAAAAGAATCTAAAATATGTGTACCTGTAGTTTATAATAATATATTATTTTTATTTATTCAGTTTAAATGATTTCCTCATTATATTCAAATTTTGTATTTCATTCTTTTTTTAACAAATAAATAAGAAGAAAATTAAATCAAATTCCTCTTGCCAGAAGAGAGAATCATATTCCTGTATTGAGTCTCTTTCTCTTACTGAAATATGCAGCAATAAATAGACTGTACAGTTTGATGCATTTTTAAATGTACAGTTTGATGCGTTTGAACATGTGCATACACCCGTGAAATGATTACCACCCTCAAAATGGTGAATATATACATCACCTCAAAGTTTCCTTAAACTATTTTGTAATCCCTCCCTCTCATCCCATACTCTCTCTACCCCTAGTTAACCACAATCTCCTTTCTGTCACACTAGATTAATTACTTTCTCTAGAATTTTAAATAAGTGGGACTGTATGTTATGACCTTTTTTGGGTGTCTATCTTCTTTCACTCAAAGTATGTATTTTAAGATTCATCCATGTTGTTGTGTGTATGACCAGTTTATTCCTTTCTGTGGCTAATTAGTATTCCATTATACTGATATTGATACTATACTGATATTTGTTTTTCCAATTATTGCTTGGTGGACACTGTGTTGTTTCCAGTTTGGAGGTATTACAGTTCTCTTAGGTAATTACCTGAGTGGAATGGAGAGATCGTACGGTAGGTGTGTGGTTTAACTTTTAAGCGAATTGCCAAACTCTTTTCCAAAACGGTTATACAATCTTACATTCCTTCCAGCAGTGTATGAGCGTTCCAGTTCCTCCATAACCTCACCAATACTTGAAATAGTCAATGTTCTTAATCTTAAACGTCCTAATAGATGTAGAATGGTAGCTCGTTGTGGTTTTAATGTGCATTTCTCTGATGCCTACTGATGTTGAGGATCTTTTCTATGTTGTTATGTGTCTTCCGTATATCTTCTTTCATGAAGTGTCTGTTCAAATCTTTTGTCCAGTTTCTTCTCCATTGGCTTGCTTGTTTTCTTATTTTTGAGTTTCAAGAGTTCTTTATATATTCTAGCCCTTTACCAAATATGTAACTTTCAAATATTTTATCACTGCCTTTGCTTTGCTTTGCTTTTCATATTCTTAATATATGTTGAAAAACAAACGTTTTCAATTTTGATGAAGTCTAATTTATAAATTTATTCCTTCATGGATTGTGTTTTGGTGTCATATCTAAGACATTTTTCCTAATCTAAGTAAACAAGTATTTCTTCCATTTTTTTTCTCTAGAAGTATTAGAATTTTAGTTATATTTAGGTATAACACTTGTTTTCAAATAATTTTTGTATTTGGTATGAAGTATGGCTCAGAATCCCTTTTTTTTCCCTTTGACTAGGGAAATCCAGTTGTTCTAGCACCATTTGTTGAAAAAACTATCCTTTATTCTCTGAATTATATTGCAATGTTGTCAAAAATCAGTTATCCATTTGTGTCAGTCTCTTGATCTATTTGACTATCTGTATGAAAACACAACATTGTCTTTGCTCTTTTAAAAAAATTTTTTTATGCTTATTCTTGGCTATTTGGCTATTCTAGGTCTTTTGCATTTCTTTATGAATTTTAGTATCAGTTTGTCAGTTTCTACAAAAAAAGTCTTCTGAAATTTGGATTGGGATTACACTGAATCCAGAAATCAATAAAGGAAACATTGACATCTTATCAATATTGAGCCTTCCAACCCGTGAAAAAAAGATGTATCTCTATCTTTAGGTAGGCCTTCTTTAATCCCTCTCAACAATGTTTTCTGGTTGTCAGTGTGTGTGTCTCACACACCTTTTTTCAGATTTACTCCAATGGATTTCATATTTTTGATGCTATGCAAATTATACTGTTCAAATATAAATTTCAATTGCTTGCTGTTAGTATATAAAATTGAAGTTGATTTTTAATATGTTGATCTTGTATCCTGTAATCCTGATAACTAAACAAACATTAGTTTTATTAACTTTTTGAATATTTCATTAGAGTTCTGCCTGTATGATCATTTCATCTGCAAGTAATGACAGCTTTACCTCTTTTCTGTGTGGATGGCTCTTATTTATTTTCCTTGCCTTTTGGCACTGGCTAGCACCTCCAGTTTCATGGTGAGCAGAAGTGGTGAGAGGAGTCTTGTTTCTGATCATAGGGGCAAAACATTCAGTCTTTCACCATTAAGTGTAATGTAAACTGAAGGTTTATGGAAGATGTCATTTATTTGCATTGAGTGCATTCCCTGCTATTTCCTAGTTTGCTGAGACTTTTTATTGAGAATGAATATTTGATTATCAAATACTTTTTCTGAATCTGATGTATTTGTCAATTGATTTTTTTTATGTTAAACCAAACTTTCATTCTTGAAATAAACACTACTTGATCATGATATCAGCTTTTATTCATATATTTTTATACTTTATTTGCTACATTCTGTTAAGCATTGAGCTGTAGCTTTGGACTATTTTCTTATAATGCCTTTGGGTGGGTTTGGCATCATGGTTATGATGTCCTCATAGAATGAGTTGGGGAATATTTACTCCTCTTTAATTTTCTACAAGAGTCTTTATAAAATTTGTATTATTAATTCTTTATAAGTTTGATTGGATTCACCAGTAAATCTATATGGGTCTTGAGTTTTATTTGTGGGAAGTTTTTAACCACAGACATGTGTGTATTCATGTTACCTTTTTCTTCCTGAAAGTTCTTTGGTGTTTTTGTTTCTCAAGGAATTTGTCTGTTTAATGTAACTTGTTGAAGATTTTGGCAAAACTTGTTGATACTTTTCCCGTATAGTCTTTATAGTATCTGTGGAATTGCAATCTGTAGTGGTGTCACTTCTGTCATTCCTGGTATTAATAGTTGTTTCTTTTT
The DNA here is from genome assembly GCF_028564815.1 of Eubalaena glacialis. Lineage (NCBI taxonomy): Eukaryota > Metazoa > Chordata > Mammalia > Artiodactyla > Balaenidae > Eubalaena > Eubalaena glacialis. The sequence continues at coordinate 8,487,002 of NC_083718.1, read as the reverse complement.
TCCTGATCAGTCTGACTGGGTGAGTTTCAATTTTATTGCTTTTTCTCAAAGAACTAGCTTTTTTGATTCATTGATTTGGTTCATTGATTTTTCTTTTTTTTCTGTTGTCTGTTCCTAGGTCCTTGATTTCTGCTTTAATCTCATTTCATTTCTTTTGCTTACTTTGGAAATAAGTTCTATTTTTTCCCAAGTTTTTTAAGCTGAAAGCTAAGATTATTGATTTGAGATTTGTGTGCTTTACTTTTTATAAAATTTTTATTGGGGTATAATTGATTTGCAATGTTATGTTAGTTTCAGGTGCAAAGCAAAGTGAATCTATTATACAAACACACATATCCACTAGTTTTTAGATTCCTTTCCCATATAGGCCATTACAGAGTATTGAGTAGAGTTCCCTATGCTATACAGTAGGTCCTTATTAGTTATCTATTTTATATGTAGTAGTGTGTCAATCCCAATTTTCCAATTTATCCCTCCCTCTCTTTTAACCCCTGATAACCATAAGTTTATTTTCTACATCTGTAACTCTATTTTGGTTTGTAGATAAGTTCATTTGTAGCCTTTTTTTAGATTCCACATATAAGCGATATCATATGATATTTGTCTTTCTCTGTCTGACTTCACTCAGTATGAGAATCTCTAGGTCCATCCATGTTGCTGCAAATGGCATTCTGTGTTCTTTTCTAATATAGGCATTTGAAGCTTTAAAATGTTCTCTAAATACTTCTTTATAGGCAACTAACAAATTTTGCTATGTTCTGTTTTCATTTTCATTCAGTTGAAAATACTTTATAATTTCCCTTGTGATTTTTTTGAAATAAGCAATATTTTGTAGTATGTGATTTAGTTTTCAAATATCTGGGGATCTTCCAGATGGCATTATATTATTTACTTCTAATTAAATTTCACTGTAGTGAGAGAACATTCTTTTTATGACTTGAATCTGTGCAAATTTTTGGAAACTTTTTTAGGGCCCCAAATATGGACTACCTTGGCAAATGTTCCCTGACACCTGAAAAGAATGTCTACTCTGCAGATGTTTGGTGTTGTGTTCTCCATATGTCATTTAGATCCATGTGATTCAAGTCTTCCACATCCGTGTTTATAGTCTGTCTACTTGTTCTTTTGATTATTGAAATTTCTAACTGTAATGGTGGATTTATTTAATTCTCCTTGCAGCTCTATCACATTTTTCTTCATGTATTTTGAATTCTGTTATTAGTGGGAAAAATTAGGATTATTATTTCTTCTTGGTGACATAATTTATCATTTTGAAATGCTCCTTTTTAGCTCCTGTTAAACATCTTTGTTCTGAAATCTACAATGTCTTTTATTAATACAGCAACTACAGCTTTTATTTTACTGTTGTTAGCATGGTATGCTTTTTTTCTGTCCTTTCACTTTTAACATATTTATTTTCATTTAATATGTGTTTCATATAGGTGACATGTAGATGACAATCTCCGCCTTTTCATTGGAATGTTTGTTCTATTTACATTTAATGTGATTGTTGGCATATCCAGGCAAAACTTCTTAGGGTTCATTCTCAGTTTAACAGAATGCAGTTTAACATCACTGGATTATAAATCAAGATATGTGGGAGAAAATTGATGTTAGAGAAGCTCAGAAAAGGTTTCCAGCACATTCTTTAATGCTTCACTGGTCAAATAGTTAAGCTAGACTGTGTGACCAGTTATATTAGTTATACTAGGTATAAGCCATCAATCCATTCATCTCTAAAAAATGTAGACAAACAGCCCTGAATACCTCCAGGGAGTTTCAAAATTTAAACAGTACATTAAGTCACCAGATAGTCCATCTCTTCCCTATGTTGGCCAAGGGATGGTATCAGACATACAAGTATGCCCAAGGACAAAAATATTGCTTCCAGGGAGTTTTCATTTCTAAGGAAAACATTTGGTCTTTCATCATAAAGTATGATGTTAATTATAGTTAATTATAGCTTGTTTGTAGATGTCCTTTTCCATCCCTTGGATTCTGATTTGCAACTTTTTTTTTACATCTTCTGTACGTATCTCTCATTTACATGTATATGGTTTCTGCTACCTACTTGAACATATGGAATATAGTTAAGATAGGTATTTTAATATCCATGTTTACCAATCTTGTCATCTGTATTGTTTTGAGGTCAGTTTTAATTGATTGTTTTTCCTGTTTATTTTGACTCATAGCTTTGTTTCTTTGAATTCCTGTTCATGTTTTATTGTATGCCAGACAATGCGAATTTTACCATGGTGGGTGCTAAAATATTTTTAAGTTGTTTTGAGCTTTTCCTGGGATGCAGTTACTTGTAAATATTTTATTCTTTTGAAGCTTGTTTTAAGCTTTGTTAGACCAGATCAGATCAACCTTTTGTCTAGGGCTAATTTTGCCCCGCTACTGAAGCAGGACCCATCTGAGTTCTCTAACCAGTGCCCTGTTGATTACAATGATTCTTCACTACGGTTGGTGGGAACAATACGTATTCCTCGTACTCAATGAGATCTGGTGATTGCTCTGCTTTTTCCTTTAGGGTTTCTTCCCTTGTGAGTCAGTTTTCTCACACATGTGTGCTAATCAGGACTCAGCTGAGGACTGGAGGGGGACCCACTGAAGATCATCAGAGTTGTCTCTTGGTGTAGTTTTGTCTTCTCCAGCACCCTGCCCTGAAGGCTGTGACACTTTCCCCAGAACTGAGGGAGATTGATGGGCAAACATCTGAGCTTCCCCTGTCTATGACTCTGGAAACTCACTTTAGGCATTATCTGGGGCAATTGTAGTCACCTCATTTGCTCACTTCTCCCAAGAATAAGTGTAATGTGCTGCTGTTTAAAGTTTGAAGTCTATTTTTCATCCATTTTGTTTGGTGTTATTGTATTTTAATGTGGGAGGGTAAAACCTGTGCCTTTTACTCCATCTTGGTCAGAAGTAGAAATCCATACTCCAGTCTTCTTATACTTACTGCTGGCATGTTCCATATATATATACACATATATATGTGTATATATATATAATATATACATTTCCCCATAATTTACTTTCATCCTATCTTTTTTATTTATATTTAATATCGTGTCTTCTGTAAATAGCATATGATTGGGTTACTTATCTATTTTGACAGTCTTTGCTTTCAATTGGAGTATTTATACCACTGATAATTTAATTATTGCTATGTTTCAATTGTCAACTATAATTTTACTCTTTTCTCTATTCTACTTGTTGCCTGCATTTCCCTGTCCCTCCTTCCCTTCTTATTTTGACTTATTTAAATATTTGAGGAGTTCCATATTTACTTATTTATGGCTTTTAGCTATACCACTTTACCCTTTTTGTTTTTTAGTGGTTTCTCAATCATTGTTTTTATATTGTTTACAAATCTAATAATCTTTATATAACAGTACAGCAATCCCTTTATTTAGCAATCACTTTTTCTTGATCTTTGATTATTTTGATTAAAATTGAACTGATTTAATTTTTAGTCTTAGTTACTAACTCAGCTAGTAGGACTAGTTTTATCGTCTCAGATGGAGGGTGGGGTCAAAGATCTGGGTTGGTATATGATTGTGTTTCGGGCACAGATTTTACGTGAGGACACGGGATATGAAGATCATATGATTTCAGGAAGATTTTACATAGCTAGCGATATATATGATGATTCTTATTTTCTTAATAACTGCTGTGAACCCTAATCCATTTTCTTCACTCGAAATAAGTTTTGCAGTGTTTCCTGGTTACTATTTAAATTTGCAAGGCCTGATTGGATTCAGCTGATCTCTTTATGCTTTACTGAAATTTAATAGCATCATATTTTTGACATATTGTTTTTTAATGACATTCCATTTCAATTTTACATTTCTTCTCTGTATTCTCATAGCTGCACAACCTTCAGCAATTATTTAATTTCTCTCAATCTCATTTTCTTCGTATGTAAGATGGTAATGGAACAGGTTCAGAAAAATGTTATGAGCATTAAATGAGGCAATACATGTCCAGTGCCTAGCTCAGTGGCAGATGGATCATAATTTTAGCTAAAATTGTTATTAGTAAAAAAATGCTATTATTGACCTTCATATTAATGCAAGGACTTTGAGTTTTCTTTCCTAATGAAAGAACTCCCTTTGTGATGGTGTGTTCACACACTCTCAGTCAAGTCTTACTGGGATACACAATATATTTACAGTGGCTTTCCTTGCTAAATTGTACTAAATCTGTCTCAGATAGATTGCCCTAACATGATCTGAAAACACCCTAGTGCACATGGGTGTTTTAGTTCACTTCATTCATTGAACCTGCATCATATGTCTGCATTTTTTTCTCCTACTTACTGCTAGGTGTTGCTTCTCCACAGATAGAGTGGAAATGACCGAATGTTCTTGTTTGGTTTGACTTTTTGAAATAATTTATCCAGCATTGACATAGCATCATTAACTAAAGTAGTAAAAGGGTGTAATGTGAAGTACAGTGTTTATTTGGTAGCACTAAAGGAACAAAGAGTTTGAATTGGATTGAAGTGAAATGACAAGGACTGTATATGTGTTGACTTTGTGGGATGCCCAAAATTATGAACATAATAGCTACCCTAAAATCAAATATTACTTCTGATGTTTCTCATTCTTCGTAATTTGAGGTGCGTGCAATATTTGATGAAGTTTTTATTGAAAATAATAGTTAATTCCTCTTGCAAACACAGTCTTCTCATTCATTAGAAACTTTAGTCATTTTCAATGACACTTCAAAATTGATCCATGGACTAAGGTACGAGATTCCAAATATTTAACATGTTAAAGCTCACAGAATCACAAACTTGGTGACTGGACAGGGCACATGACACCAAAGCCAGACTTCATTTGTCATAAGAGTTAAGAGAGATAACCATTCCAAACTAGCCAATAATGAAAATGCTACTACAAAAAAATGTGCATTAAAAAGCTTTCCAGCATAGACTGTTATTAATTCTCTGGGGATCAGCAGGGTAGAATAACTGTAAAAGTTTTAACAACTATTCTTATTAGCACACTTTCTTAAAATCAATTATTATTTAATGAACAAACTAGAGCAGTTTGGAATATCAGTAGAGCTTTAACTCATTCAGTTCTTGGCATTTTAGGCTTCATTGGAGCAGAGCAGTGAAAGGATTTTCTACACTTATGATGTGTACTTTTCTGTTCCCATGTTGCATGAGCTTCAGCTTTAGATTTCCACATTTTTTGTTTGTTTTAAAGCTATTCTTTAATACTCATTTAATGTGTTGGACCTAATCATACAGTCATGGTAATCTATACTTGAGTAAAGACAATGGAATTGGACTCACAGCTGAAACTTAATTTTGTTCCAATCATTACACAAACAAAGCAATAAAACTTCAAAGTCATTATGAAACCTGGCAAATACACCTATATAAAAATACACATGTGTCATATTAAGATATTCTTTCTCTTTTAGAATTAAAACTAAACTTCAATAAAAAACTTAAGTGAACCTTTATCATTTATTATAAAAATAGACAGAGATGAAAGGTAATAATACAAGAGCCCTTTTCCAGTTCTTTGACCACTGCTATTTGTATACCTTTTATTCTTAATATTTTTGAATACTTACCAATTTATAATGCTATTTAAACCTGAAGGGGCACTTTTATTATAAGTCCAGTTAATTTTGGCTAAGCATATAGTATCTTTTCCCAAGGATGCCTAATCAATTTTCATTTAAAGATAGAATCAACTAATAATTAATTCTCTAGAATCTATCATTGTCAGGCAGATAATTTATGACTAGGGTTGCATTTCCACTGAAACAGAGTCATGCATTCACAAAGATTCATCAGTGCCAGTGATTGAAGGCAACAGTGGCTTAATTGTTTCGGAAAAATAATTTTCTACAAACTGATTTCTGCATATTACCATTCTGCAGTAGAAACAGCATCCCAATAATTTTATGTTAATCTTATGAAAACAGAAACCATTCTGACTCATGGTTTCTTCAGAAACTAGCTTTACGTGCTACACTGATAAACATTTTCAGGACAGGCCATGCAAATTATCAGTCCAGATTCCATGTGTGAACTTTCATGAAGGTGTATATAATTTCCATATATTCACATTCACTGGTTCACGTTGTAAATCCCCTGCCAGTTCAGCTCCTTCCTCGTCTCAAACACGTATTCCATTAAAGCATTCTCAGGAGGGCTTATCAGCAGAGATGGGAAGAACAAGCCCCATCTGGAGATCCTGTATTTATTTTCCATGTTTCAGTGTAGCATATTTCTTTTTTGTGGGCTGTTGGTATTTCATGACATTCAAATGTGCATATGAGTGGCTTTATCTAAAAAAACAGGAAATGTGGGATATTAGAAGAAAATAAAATTATATGGTGACCCAAAAATATCCTTATACTGGGTATCCTGCTTACACTTATATTGACCTCACTTATATTACATTGTTGGCGGCTACTTTCAAAGGTATACATCAACATTTTCTGCCTCTTTCATCATTTACCTTATCTAGTACAGAACTTCCTGCCCAATAACCTCTTAGCATGTTTCAGGCCCACTGTTTAGACTTGCTCATACTGCTTTTTCAAATGTGAAACTCATATCATTTGGACTCCTTTTAGCAGCAAATAATCTTGACTCAAACTGGCTTAAATGATAAGGAAAGTTATTGTTTCTCATCAGAAATAGTTCGAGTGTCATCTGTGTGTTCCCATCCTCTGTTGACTTGGTAACACCAATTCCAGGTCCAGATTTCCTATCTGGATACAGCAACATCCCTAGGAAAATGGGGCTGGGACTGTTTTCCTCTAACTATACCTTAGGAACAGTGGATACTTTCGCAGAAGTCTTACCCTACAGACTTTCTAACATGTCTAACAGACCAAAAATGCTCATAAGCCCATTATTAAACCAGTCACCAGCCAGGGAAATGAGAGTCCCATAATTGAGACTCATAATTAGAGAAATCAGTTTGTCAATTCCTGTCGCCACGTACAAGAATACTAAAACATCTTAAAACACTGAGGCAGCAATCACAATTTAATTCATGTATTAATTAGGGAGAAACTTATTTTTAATAATGTTAGGTTTTTACCTAATGGAAGATGACCTGTTTCTCCATTTATTGTTGTCCTGTTTTGTCATTTAATATAATTAAGTAGTGATTCTGCAAGAGGGTCTTTTGGCATTCTTTTTTATTTACTTTGACATTTTATAATTTTGCTGATTTTTGTTAATTCCATACCTCTTTGGTTAATGGTAGCAAAAAATGATTTATAGTTGAATTCTTATTGTTCTGATATTTTTAGTAGAGCCTTTTAGGTTTCTAATGATATAATCTCATCATTTATCAAAAATGATAATGTCACCTCCCACCTTTTGTATAGGATTTTGTAATTCAGTTTCAGTGCCTTCTCTCATTGCATTAGTTAGAAGCTTCTCATCACTATTCAGTGTCAGAAGCAATAAGGGTCAGCCCTGTCTTCTTTCTGGTTTTATTGAAACTGATTTTAGTAATCTTTATTAAAAGTAGACCTTTACTTTTGGTTCCTACCTCAGTACTTAAGGGACTTGGAAACTTTCTACTCTACCATGCTTAAAGATAGCTCTGGTATGGCTGCAAAATTTATCAAGTTCTTTCTAATGGTTCTTCATAAAATTGATCCTTAAATATTTTAGTAAAAGGAATTTTGTTGACAGGTATTCTAATGATTGGATCATCTTTTTATTCATGGAATAAGTCCTAACTTGTCATGCTGCATTATTCTTTTAAAATGCTGCTGGGCTTTTTTGTTAATCATGTATTTATAATTTATCATTTGTTTTTATAAATACAATTGAGATTTTTTTCCTGTATTACTTTGTGATAAGAGGTTTGCATACTAGCATTGCAAAATAAGTTGGCAGGCAGTCTGCTCTATACGATGATCTGATATATTTTCATAGCCAAGGAATTATCTACCACTTGAAAATTAAATTTCAATCACCTTGCATTCATTAAATAAATAATTTATAATAAAAAGAGTTACCTCTTACTGAAACTTTCAAATTTTTTTTTTAGTAAACACCTCAGCATTTCTAAATAATATAATTTTACTGCTCCTTTTTTGCTTAATGAGGTTAAATATCTACTGTCATATCTATGGAAGATGAGGATTTAGCACACTTTAGCCATCACCCTCTATTTCCATTTCTCCTATAACCTCAGTATATCCTCTATCGTGTGTCTCCTTTCCTGGTTTATCCTTGTTTCAGAAATTGATAGGACTATGTAATGAAGGACCTCATGAGTTTTTACAAAAAGATGGATTTTATTCTATATGAAATAGGGAGCAGTTAGAGTTTTTTAGTAGAGGAATGGCGTAATCTGATTTCATTTTGAAAAGATCATTCTTTTTATTGTGTGGAGATATTTTAGGAAGCCAGAAATGGAAGAAAGGAGATCACATGGGGAGCTATTGCAGTGGACTAGGTGATAGAGGGAAGTGGTTTGAATAGGGGAGTAACACTGGACGCGAAGAGAGTAGACAGATTTATAGTTTGATGTAGAAGTAGAGTCAATGAGACTTGTCACGGATTTGATGTAGGGCTGAAGAAGAGTCCTCAATGATGACTCCCAGGTTTTTGCTCACAGCAAATGAACGTACTGCCATCTTCTCCGATGGGATAGACTTGGGAGGAATAGGTGGAAGTGGGTTGTGGGTAATTCCGAATTCTGCTTTGGGTCTGTTTATTTTGAAATGCCTGTTGTGAACTATATTTAAGATATTCTTATTTTATCCCATCTTTGTGAACATCCCCTCTAAGTTTTCCTTACTGAATCTTTTTCCTTTTCCTTGTGAGGTTTCATAGTATTTTGCCTGTTTCTCATTCTACATCAGGCACAGTAAGTTCTATGTGTTTCTTTGAATTCATCCCTTATCCACCTTGCTTTCCATTTGATGCTTCAGCTGTATGTAAATATCTGTACCATGTGTAAATATCTATAGGTTCTCAAACAACATCCTCTTGTACAGTTTTTGCACCAAAAACCTCTCTCCTTGAAACGTTGTTATTGATCTTGACTACTGAAAAACATCTTTGAAGCCCTCAGATTAAATATTTTAAATTAGAATATAATTTTCTCTAGAGTTTTTTTTTTTGTTCTCCTTATAAAACTTTCTCGATTACTACACTTATTGTAATGTATTGTTATGCCATTACCCATGTGACCATCTACTAAAGATGATGAGCTTCTTGGGAATAGTGGTTGTGTCTTATGCACTCATTGGATGGCACCTATGATAAGCCAGGCACACTTCTGGAGGAGCACAGTGATATTAATCGCTCCTGACTCCAAGGACCTAACAATTTGGTGTAAAGAAAATAACCAAAAACTGTCAAATAGAGAAATAAAATACAATGGAAAACATAATAAGGAAAATCAACATCTTTATGAAGTTAGGTAAATTCTCTCTGAGTATTAGAGGAAGTCATCCAGATGTGATGCAAGTTGACCCACAAACTGGATGCAGGCAGTCAGAGGCACCACATCCTTCCCCCATTCTTAGAATGTATATTCTGCCCAGGGTTCCCGCAGCTGCGACCTTTTCAAGGACACAGACTCCAGAGAGCAATGTGTCCTTGAGACCATCTGGACAGTAGATGTGACTGAACCCTTCAGACCTCCTAATAAACGCTTAAGGTTCTGGAGGGTGGGTGCAGAGATCTACTCATCATGCAGCTGCCCAAGACAAGCTGGTAGCTTCCCTTGCTTATTAAAACTGCTGTCTACAAATCTGGAGTGGTCTGCCTCTTTCTTTGGTCTCTCCTTCTTCTTCTGTATGGGGACCAATTTCAGATTTCACACAGAAAGCTCCTGAGTTTGCAAATCAACACTGAGGGAAGCCTAATGAAGAAATGTCTTGACGATTGAGTATAAGTTGATTAAACCAAGAATGTGATCTAAGGGTAGGCAGTGTCCTAGCCAAGGCGACAGCAGGTGCCAGGTTCCCAGGTGAGAGAGAAAGCATAGGTATTTAAGCAATTAAAAATAATTAATTGAATTTGAATTCAAAGAGAATATGTAGCGAGAAGTATATTTGGAACCAAGCTATAGATTATACTATGGATATTTTAAAATCTATTTTGACTATGTTAAATCTGAAGTTGCCAGCTTTTTGTTTGTAAATATACATATGTATCATGACCAAATTTTTCTCAAAAATCATTTGATTTTTCTCAATTGCTTTCCCTTGTTTATGACCTTTTTTTACATTTTTTGAAAATGTGGTAAAAAATTGAAAGATTATCTAGTTTCTGTGCTATTTTAGACAAAAATTTAATGTCTTAAAGACATGAGGGGACATTTAATATTTTAAAGAAGTGTATGAATGGGAAAAATACACTATTTTTTGTTAGATAAAAAGGAATAAGATACTAACGGTTTTATCTATTCACTTATATATTTCAAGCACCTGGCACTTAGAAGATATTCAATAACTATTTGTTGAATAAATGAATTAATCCAGGGTAAATACCTTTATATGTAACCATTAACTTCTTTGGATTAATTTCTTTCTCCTAAATTTTCAACTGGACATATAGCAATTGTGGATACCATTTAGAAAAAGGCAACATAAGCATTCAAATTTTTTATAATATTAAAAAAATTGTTTTTACTTGTGAATCTTCCATCTTTGGACTGCTTACATTCTTTACATATTTGCACTGAAAATGACCATAATAAAATGGAGTCTGTTTTGTGTATTTTAACTTTATAGCATAGATATTTAGTAATTTTATATGTAAAATACATTTTATAAACATTTTATGATTGTTCTATTTACTATAATTGAATTAATTTTAAATAAAATATTAATAATTTCTCCAGTATTATTCACCTGTTTTTACCAAATTTTTGTTCAAATATAATTCCACAAAGATATTGTTATGCAATGAACTTTGAATTCTGTGAATTATAAACTTAATTCTTTTAGTAATGTAATGATTTTATATCTAAATTATACATATACTCATATTTTTCTTCAAAATTGAACCAATTTATAAAATAAACTATAAATTTAGAAAATAAACTTCTTTTTAGCCTTAAGAAGATTTGTATCATTATTGAAAACAATGTTTTGCTAGCCTAGAATGTAAAAGTCATCACTTAACTTTTCTTCATATTATCGAAGATAAACATTTTCCCAATTATTTACTCACTCTTTTTATTTTCTCTTGTTTTCACTATTTATATGTTTCAAAGTTTATTATTGTGACCTGTCATTTTTCTTGTAAACTTGAATGAATTCTTTTTATAAAACACATGTGGACTCTGTATCACATGTGAAAAAATTTATTTCTAGAATATTTTTATTGTGATTTAAATTATAATCCACAGAGTTTTAAATTCTATATGTTTTATGTCAATATTTTATTTGTTGTTATTGCTTAAATAAAGATAAAATTATTATTTTATTCTTTATTTGAACATTGAATTCTTTGAACGAAGTATTTGAACAAATTCTTTTGCTGTTTATAGTAAAGCCCGACAGAAATGGTTAACAGCAGGCTTACCTTCTGTTCTCTTTCCTTCCTAAAATGATGTCCCTGGTAAAGAAAAAAAGATGTCTTGGTCAAATGCCCTTGTAAACACACTGACAGAATTCTTGTCAGATATGTTAATAGTATTTACTATTGGGAGAATCCTTATCTGTGAAATGCATTTAGCAAAATATACCTGGTTAATCTAGTATTTCTTATGATCGAGAAACCAGAAATGTATTAACTTGTGGAGCAATGCTCCCTAGAAAACGTCATGTAAGCTTTGTAACTCTAAGTGTAAAATGGAGGTATTTCAAGTCTGAAACAACTCCCTCTTGTGTAATTGATAGGACTATATTTATTACGTAGAGATTTCAATGTTGACTTGAGATGAGGGGCTAATCAGCAGTCCCAGACCACTCTGTTTTGCCTGAGCCTTGAAATTACTGGTATTATTAAAATTGCTTAGTAAGTGTGGATATCACCTAATCACTAATACATCTGAGTGTGATTTGATAATCCAATCTTTGTGTTATCTCATGAGGTGAATTGAAATTATTGATGTTAATTTTACTAAATATTCTTCCATTTTCTCATGTTTTCAAAAAGCTTTCACATATATATGTATATGTGTGTGAAGCACGTGTGTGAGTATAGTCTGTGGACAATATTACTTTCTTCCCCCATCAGTGTTTTTTATTTTTAAATTTATTTTATTGAAGTATAGTTGATTTACAATGTTGTTAATTTCTCCTGTACAGCAAAGTGATTCAGTTATACATATCTATATATTTATAGATATAGATATAGATATAGATATAGATATATACTTTTTCATATTCTTTTCCATTTTGGTTTATCACGGGATATTGAATATAGTTCCCTGTGCTATACAGTAGGACCTTGTTGTTTATCTATCCTGTATATAATAGTTTGCATCTGCTAATCCCAAACTCCCAATCCATTCCTCCCCCCCCCCCACCCGTTGGAAACCACAAGTCTGTTCTCTATGTCTGTGAGTCTGTTTCTGTTTCATAGATAGGTTCATTTGTGCCATATTTTAGATTCCACATATAAGTGATATCATATGGTGTTTATCTTTCTCCTTCTGACTTTACTTAGTATGATAATCTCTAGGTCCATCCATGTTGCTGAAAATGGCATTATTTTGTTCTTTTTTATGGCTGAGTAGTATTCCATTGTATATATGTACCACATTTTCTTTATCCATTCATCTGTTGATGGACATTTAAGTTATTTCCATGTCTTGGCTATTGTGAATACTGCTGCTATGAACATAGGGGTGCATGTATCTTTTTGAATTAGTTTTGTCTGGATATATGCGCAAGAGTGGGATTGCTGGATCATATGGTAATTCTATTTTTAAATGAAAGAACCAACAAGGGATTAATCTCCAAAATATACAAACAGTTCATGCAGCTTAATATCAAAAAAACAAACAACCCAATCAAAAAATGGGCAGAAAATCTAAATAGACATTTCTTCAAGGAAGACATACAGATGGCCAACAGGCACGTGAAAAGATGTTCAACATCATTAATTATTAGTTTTTTAAGGAAGCTCCATACCGTTCTCCATAGTGGCTGCACCAATTTACATTTCCACCAACAGTGCAAGAGGGTTCCCTTTTCTCCACACCCTCTCCAGCATTTGTTATTTGTAGACTTCTTAGTGATGGCCATTTTGACCGGTGTGAAATGGTACCTCATTGTAGTTTTGATTTGCATTTCACTGATAATTAGTGATGTTGAGCATCTTTTCATGTGCCTGTTGGCCATCTGTATGTCTTCTTTGGAGAAATATCTATTTAGGTTTTCTGCCCATTTTTCAATTGGGTCGTTTGCTTTTTTGTTGTTCAGTTGTATAAGCTGTTTGTATATTTTGGAAATCAAGCCCTTGGTGGTGGCATCATTTGGAAATATTTTCTCCCCGTGCACAGGTTGTCTTTTCATTTTGTTTATGGTTTCCTTCACTGTACAAAAGATTATAAGTTTGATTAGGTCCCATTTGATTATTCTTGCTTTTATTTCTATTGCCTTGGGAGGCTGACTTAGGAAAACGTTGGTACAATTTATGTCAGAGGATGTTTTGCCTACGATCTCTTCTGGGAGTTTTATGGTGTCATGTCTTATATTTAAGTCTTTAAGCCGTTTTGAGTTTATTTTTGTGTATTCTGTGAAGGAGAGTTGTAACTTCATTGAGTTACATGTGGCCATCTGGGTTTCCCAGCACCACTTGCTGAAGAGACTGTCTTTTCCCCATTGTATATTCTTACCTCCTTTGTCGAAGATTAATGACCGTAGGTGTGTGGGTTTACTTCTGGATTCTCAATTTTATTCCATTTATCTGTATGTCTATTCTTATGTCTGTACCACAATGCTTCTATTGCTGTAGCTTTGTACTAAGTGTTGAAATCAAGATGTGTGAGCCCTCCAACTTTGTTTTTCTTTTTCAAGATTATTTTCTCTATGTGGAGTCCCTTGCAATTTCATATGAATTCTAGAATCAGGTTTTATATTTCTGCAAGAAAGGCTGTCAAGATTTGGTAAGGATTGCATTGTATTTGCAGATTTCTTTGGGTATTATTTCCTTCTTAAAAATAATAAACGTTCCAATCCATGTACATGGGATATATTTCTTATCTAGATCTTCTTCAATTCCATTCAGCAGGACTTTAGTTTTTGCTATACAGGTCCTGTACCTCTTTGGTTAAATTTATTCCTAAATAATTTTTTGTTGTTGCTATTAAAAATCAAATTATTTTCTTAGTTTCCTTTCCAGAGTATTCATTGTTAGTGTAATGAAATACAATTGATTGCTGATTTTTGTGTGTTGATATTGTACTCTGCAACAATGTTGAATTTGTTCATTAACTTTAATAGTTGTGTGTGTGTAAACTTTAGAATTTTCTATGTATAGAATCATGCTATCTGTGATTAGAGATGGTTTTACTTATTCCTTTCCAATTTGAATGCCTTTTATTTATTTTACTTACCTAATTGCCTGTCTACAACTTCCAGTAAAATGTTGAATAGCAGGGCCAAAAGTGGACATTCTTGTCTTGTTTCTGATCTTAGGGTGAAAAAGTCAGTCTTTCACCATTGAGTATGATGGTAGTTGGGGATTTTCTTATAAATATCCTTCATCATGTTGAAGAAATTCTCTTCTACTCCTATTTTGCTGAATTTTTTAATCATGAAATGTTCAAATATGTCAAATGCTTTCTCTCCATAAATTGAGATAATCATGTGTTTTTCACCTAGTTCTCTTAATGTGGTGTATTACGTTGATTTTTCTTATGTTAAAATATACTTACATTCCTGAGATAAATATCACTTGGTCATGATGTATACTCCTTTTTATATACTGTTGAATTCAGGTTGCTAGTATTTTGTTGAGAATTTTTTGCATTTATATTCATAAGTCTTATTGGCCTGTAACTTTTTTTCCCCTTTAATGTCTTTTTCTGGCTTTGGTATCAGGGTAATGCTGATCTCGTGGAATGAATTAGGACATGTTCTCTCCTCTTCTATTTTTTGGAAAAGCTTGAGAAAGATTGGTGCTAATTCTGCTTTTAATGTTTGGTAGAATTCAGCAGCAAAGCCATCTGGTACTGTACCTTTCTTTTTTGGGAGGGTTTTTAATTAATGATTCAATCTCCTTATGTGTTACAGATCTGTTCAGATTTTATATTTCTTTCTGACTCAATTTTGGAAGTTTATGTCTTTCTAGGAATTTGTCCATTTAATCAAGACTAGCTATTTTGTTGGTATACAATTGTTTATAGTATTATCCTATAATCACCTTTATTTCTATAAGTTTAATAGTAATGGATCTACTGTCACTTTTGATTTTAGTAATTTTCATTTTCTCTCATTCTTCTTAGTTAATCTAGCTGTAGGTTTGCCAATTTTTTAAAAACTTTTCTAAGAATCAACTTTTGGTTTTATAGGTTCCCGCTATTATTTTCTATTCTGAATTTTGTTTATGCATTAATCTTTATTATATTCTTCCTTCTGCTAGCTTTGAGCTCAGTTTTCTGTTCTTTTCCTAGTTTCTTAAGGTGAAAGTCTGTATTATTGACTTGAGAACTTCCTTCCTTTTCAGTGGGCGTTTACAGCTATACATTTCCCTTTGAGCACTGCTTTTGCCTCATCCCATAAGTTTTGTTATGCTGTGCTTTTAATTTATCTCAAAAGTATTTTCTCATTTTCCTTGTGATTTTTTTCTTTGAACCATTTGTTTTTGAAGAGTTTGTTGTTTAATTTCCACATATATGCAATTTTTCCAGTTTCCCATTTGTTATTGATTTCTGTTATTGACTTCATTCCACTGTATTTGGAGAAGATATATTGTATGATTTTTAGTTTGTTAAATTTTACTTAGATTTGTTTTGTGGCCTAGTATTTGTGATCTGTCTTGGGGAAATGTTTCATATGCATTGAAGAGGGTGTCTATTTTGATGTTTTTGGGTGGAATGTTCTACATTTGTCTGTTATGTCTAGTTGGTTTACAGTGTTGTTCAGTTCCTCTTTTTCCTTACTGAACTTCTGCATAGTTATTCTATCCATTATTGAAAGTGGGACATTGAATACTCCATTATTGTAGAACTATTTCTCTTCATTTCTGTCCATTTTTGTTTCATATATTTTGGGCCTCTGTTTTGAGGCTCTGATTATATTTGTTGTATCTTCTTGATGGAGTGATGCTTTCTTGAATATATGATGTCTTTCTTTGTCTCTTGTAACAATTTTTGACTTAAAGTCTATTGCATCTGATGTTATTATAACTACCCAAGCTCTCTTTTGGTTACTATTTACATAGTATCTGATTTTACATCCTTTCACTTTCATCCTATTTGTATCTTTGGATCTAAATTGAGTATCTTGTAGACAGCATATAGTTGGGTCATTTTTATTAAATTCTAATCTGCCAACTCTGCCCTTTGATTAGAGAGCTTAAAAATTTACAAATGAAGTAATTACTGGTAAGGAAGTACTTACTTCTGCCATTTTGCCTTTTTTTCTATGTGTCTTACACAATTTTTATTCTTTCTTTTCCTTCAATACTGCCTTCTTTTGTGTTTAACTTTTTTGTAGGGCATGATTTTAATTTCCTTCTCATTTCTTTTTCTGTATATTTTTAAAGATTTTTTTCTTAATGATTACCATGGGGATAAATCTATTAAAAAATAGTTTGAATTAATACCTACTTAAGTTTGATGGTATACAAAATCTTTGCTCCTATACTACTTCATCTCTCCCTCTTTGTGTTATTGTCACAAATTATATCTTTCATATGCTGTGTACTCATTAACATAGATTTATAATTATTATGCATTCATTTGTCTTTTAAATATTATAGAGAACAAAAATGATTACAAACCAAATATACAATAATACAACTTTTTAACATTTACCTATGTAGTTTCTTTGACTGGTGTCCTTTATTTCTTCATATGGCTTGGGTTTACTGATCTGTTTGGCACTTCTTTGAGGCCAGGTCAAGTGCCAGTATTTCCCTCTGCTTTTATTTTCTTCTGGGAATGTCTTTATTTCTCCTTCATTTTTGAAGGTTAGTTTTGCTGGATATGAAATTTTGGGTTGACATTTTTTCCCAGCACTTTAAATATGTTATTCCACTGCCTTCTGACTTCCACAGTTTCTGATGAGAAATTGGCTGTTAATCTTATTGTGGCTCCCTTGTAAATGGCAGGTCATTTTTTCTCTTGCTGCTTTCAAGTTCCTCTCTTTGTCTTTCAACAGTTTGATTGTATCTTGCTGTGAATATTTTAACATTGACTTTATTTGGAGTTTGGTAACCTTCTTGAATGTGTAGATTCATGTCTTTCATCAATTTTGGAAGGTTTTCAGACATTATTATTTCAAATATTATTTCTCCTTCAATGCTTAGTCAGACTATTTGAATTTCTGCCTTACCCTTCACTTACTGTTTAAAGATAGCCAGAGGTGGAAGCTTATCCTCTTCTCAGTTCTTTTCTGAGAATTCATCTAGCTTTGGGCACGTGCAACAGACTTCTAGAATCCCCATACAGGAGTTCTTTAACAGCTTTATTTCAAAGGTATCTCCTCCTACCCCAACCTCTTACTTCCTAGGCTTTTTGGTCTGTCTGCTGCTTGCCCCATCTGTTTTATCTTACCCCAGATGGTAGCAGGTAGTATATACCTTTAAATACTTTCAATAATTGCCACAGAGTGGTCATTCCAGCCCTGACAGAATTCCAAAGGAGGGGAAACAAAAACAAATCCTTGAGAAGATTCCATAGGGGGCTACAAGACAGGACTTGATGTATAATAATAATTCTTTGAGAACAAGATCTGTACTCTTGTTCTTGCACCTCAGTGATACCAGGAAGTTTCACAAGAAACATGGTTCTACATCCCTATGGTCACCTCTGATCTAGGTAATGAGGGGTGGGTGGTAAGCAGGTAAGCAAAATTCCACAACATTCTCTTACCAAAGTTGAGGAGCTTATTTATTCATTAAGCACTCCCTTGATTTTTTGTAAGATTTTTATTAGATTCCAATATTCTGAAAAAGTTGATTCTGACAGTTTTTGCCAGATCAATCACTGTTTCAGTGGAGGAATGGAACTTAAGTGCTCCCTACACTTCCATTTTCCTTGGTAGCACCCTAATAAGTGTATTATTGTTTATGGGAATGTTACTCATTTATTTGCAATTATCTAATAGACAATTTAAAAAAGCTTAGAATGCATAGAATTTGACTAGTTCCCTCAGATTTTCAATATATTTTCATACATTGTGACTGACTAAGATGACTAGAGAAATAAAGCTAGCAGTACAAGAAGCCTAACATGTTTGCTCTAAAAAAATCTATCAAATACTCAGGAGTGATGGCATGAGGTCCCTCTGAAAATGAGGCTGGATGTGGGTATGCAAACAGTAATATCAGTTGAAGCTTTGTTTAGTAAGTTGCCAGAAACTGGGATTATCCTTCACATAGACACACACACACACACACACACACACACACAAAGACAAATGCTAGCAGAAGTCTAGAGGTTTATTTTCTGGAGAAGCTGATCTCAACTGAATTTGAACTACTGAACTATGAACTAGTTTGTACCATGCACTAAAGAAAAATTAAGTAAATTCTCTATACTGTAGAGTGAGTCACTTATTCTTCTAGGCTTCCATAGTGGTAGTGTTTTCCAGGTAGGAAATTGATAGGCTTTTCTTCTGGGAAACCTAACTAGCTCCAAAGAAACAATATAAATGTACTATTGTTTAGTGTTCTCCTCACCGAAGTGACCCAGCAGGATTACTCTATAGTAAAGCCAACAAACCAAAACATTCTGGTTCTGCACCATGGCGTTTCCTTATAGTTTTTAACTGCTGCCTTAAATATGGGAAGACATAAATGGGTCCCTAGACATCTGAGAAGAGCTTTTAACATGAAAGACCTAGATTAAAACAAAGAGAAAATATGTGGAAGGTGTAGAGAAATAAAGTTATTTCCTCTCTATTTTTTGATAAAAAATATGGCCATGGCTTTTATTTTTTAATGCTTTGTTATACTCAGTAGGTTAGGGTATTGTTTTATGTTGATGAAGATTTAGTTAGAAGTATGTTTTTTATATCAGCTTGATTAGTTTTGGTTTTAAAAAATTCATATGTAACTTCTAATTACTTTCTAAAATTTTGGAAACTTTTATGTAATGATGGAATTGCTATAATTATTTTCCAAGTCTGACCTAATATAGTACTAAATATGTCTAGTGCTGGTCATTTTTGAATAGATGCTAATATGTGTGTGTGTGTGTGTGTTGAGGGTAAAGGGTTGGACACTGTGTGGAGAGAGAATATTCCTTAGTGATCTTATTACTTTCCTAAACTCAGTCTTCTGCATTTTTCACTTTTTAAGCTATTATATTGGATTATTGATTAAATTTAAATTATTAAAATTAATTCAGTTTTTTGATTTATAAACACAATAATTATGCAGAATTTTTCATCACTTTATATATTCTGTCTTATCTACTGGTTGTTAAATTACACTTTTTTTTCTAATTTTGCTTATTTTAATATTTTCTTAATTATATTTTTGGAAGTTTATTTTATCCTTAATCATAAGAACCTGTATAATATGTAAGAGAAGACATGCTGTGAATGAAAAAATAATTTTTTTAAAGTATTGCTCTATCTATTTTCCATGATTGCTGACAACTGAAAAGTATATCTAAAAATGTCCTTTGAGATATAACTAATTATTTTAAATATCGGTATGCACTAAGAGCCTTTTCTTTTCTTTGAAATGATTCCATCATATTTGATACACTGATACAGGTTATTTACTCAGTTTTTAATTTTCCCATCAGTAAATTCAGCAGCTATCTCTAATCACAACATAATAGTTTAGAACATGAAAGGAAGTCTACCATAGTTAAATGAACCCATATGGGGAATTTAGATAGGCTGAACACTATTACCCATTTTGGGCGACCTCCATCCTGGCAGCACTGATGCCTGTAATCCTTAGAAGTCCCTGTGATCAGGAATAAACTCAGTTGGTTAGGTGTTTAGTTTGCTCTCTTTAACACTTGCTTATTCAGTTCTGTGTGTCATAATACGAAGTTCAGAATAATTTAGGGTGAAAATATTTTTCATTCCCACAAAGCATTTGCTACAGAAATCCAGTGCACATATTGGAGGCACATGGTATCATTTTTCAGTTTCCAAAGCAATTCTTCAGGTGAAAATGTGACTTTATGGTTTAAGGAGTCATATTTACCACAAGCTAATGGGATATTTTAGAATATATACACAACTGTATTCTAAAGAGTATGGATACTTTAAATATTTTTTAGTGGGGATAATTAAAATAATGTTGATGGTCCTTAGAGTACAAATACTGTGATTCGGTAGAACACTGAGTACAGAGGCACTTTCTTCCTACTAGCTCATGACAGATTTTAGACATGTAGTTATTTTATTTTGGAAGAAAAAAGATTTTCCAAATTGAAAATAAATATTTTAATGTTGGAGAATTAAGTAGGCTATTATCACAATGATGGCTAGAAAATATTAACAGATCACAATTGTGACATCGTGTCATGAATGGTCTATACTTGATTCATTTTTAACAGATACGGCTAAAGATATATTTAAAAGATGAGGAGCACCAATGCCCTCTCATTGACAGGGAAACAAACTACCTCCCAACAGGTAGACATAATCGTAAATGTTAATATCTCATATTCTAATGAGACAAGATGAATTATGGTAGAATTGAGAGTGACATTACACAACGAGGAAATGGTGAGTGAAATTTCTCATTTATTCAGGAAATTCTGAGTCATTGTATTCTCCTGAACTCTTTATGTATCCCCATTTTTTTTGGTTCAATTCTTGTTCTAGTTGGCTAGTCTTTGATTTATCCTGTCTTCTCTCAAGTCTTTGCAAAGGCAATGATAGCAGTTGTGGTGTAATACAGAAAATTTCTAATGTTTGTTCAAGCGATGGAAACCTTTTTTGTCCCCTAAATGAAGTATTACTCAGAATGCCATATAGACTATAACAAAAGGAGAGCCCAAGTCCTTCTCTGCTTACATTGCCCTTGCTTCCTTTGGCAGTGTTTCATGAACTCTAAAAATGGAATCAGTTGTTCCTAGCAAAAAAAAAACAAAAAAAACAAAAAAACTTTATTTTGGTTTGTTTTGAAGCCGAGGCTTCCTCTCTAAGTAACTGCAGCATTTAAATATATTTTTGGAAAGACATGTCTGATTTGACTTGCTACCGTTTTTTGATTCACATAGATTTTATGTTGAGGATCATGCATTTTGGTATAAGTTAAAGTGTGGTACAATAGCTAAACAGATTTAACACACTGAGAAGTGTATGGAATTTTTTTTACACAATACCAACTGCTTGGTTGTTTGGAAATGTCTGCCTGTGGGTGACTACGAACAGAGAATTTGAATACTATTAAAGACACACATTCCATCTTCACCAAGAGGGATTTTCCATTATGACAAACAGAAACATCTTGCTAGGTCAGAATGACTAACCATTACTTACATTCTACTTCTACTACATACTACTTCTCATGAGTTACAACTGTGTCATCGACGTATTCCTCTCTCATGCAATGTTTGGTGATAATGCAATTAAAACTTCCCTGTTCTTTATAAACACTGAGAGTTAGTTTTAATTTTCAGTTTTACTTTTTATGAATTAGAAAAGTGTATCTACCATCATTAGGGAGTATATTTTAATTATTAGATGGTGAAGCATTGCTAAAAGGACATATTGTTAAAATAAAATTTCAGCAAGGAATCTAAATCAGATGTAATTAGTACAATTATATCAAATTCCTAACTGTAAGGTGACATTTTCAGTGAGAGTTGCTGTGATGGAATTTCAGGCCCAGGTATTAACTCATGTTTGTTTTTTATTTAGAAGTATGGAGAGGGTAGACAAAATTTAATAAAGCAATGACTCTAGAATTAAATCCTTTGATGAATGACATTTGAGATTTATTGTATGTTCTCTCTTCCCCTTGATCCACATCCACCCCTCTCCTGCCATTTTTAAAAGTGATTAGATCATTCACAGAGCAAATAGAACAGATTTGTTTTCCCCTTTTCCTATCTTAAGTGATTTTATTTCAAGACTAATGAGATGAATATTTTCCTACAATTTATTCTTAGTATTGCATATCCTGTACTTGAATTGGTTTCATTAATTATGCATCCAGCATTCAAGAGAAGATGAGATATCCAGGAAAATAAGATGATGTTTGCTTTAAAAACTCTTATTAACTTAATGTTGGGTCCAAATGAAACCTGTTGTAAGGCCTGGTAGTACTGTGTTGCCATAAGTTTCATTGATACTAATCAGATCCTCTTTGTGCTAATGACACACTACAGTGTATTACCTTCTCTCATCTGCTAATTTTAATTGAAATTGAGATTCTGTGGTTGTGTACTCATTTCTTGTATTTGATTCGAATATGTGTGTGCGTTCAATATTTCTTCCTACAATATAAGGAATACCAATTCAGTCTTGTGTGTGTGTTTGGATATGGCATTGTTTATACACACTCCTTCAGATACCACTAGCTAAAGGTTTGAAAAATTTCTATATAATACTACATCCATTATTGGTTGGTTATGAGTTGCGCTGATAGTTCATGAAAAAAGCCTTAACTTAATATTAGCTTATTATTTACCTGACGTAGGCAATACCCTTCTTTCTTGAGTTTGAATGACTTTTAGATTAGATACATGATATCATCAGAAATTTAGGTAAGCTTATTACTTTTAAATATTTTAATACAGAACATTTGTTGTTTTCTTATAATTTACATTTCAAAACAAAGGGCAGAGGTACAAAAACTATAGAGAGGATTTTTATTTTTACTTATTTTTTATATGAAGGAGATATATTGGAGTTTCTTCCTTGTTTATGGAGTTATAAAGTGTTCATTCTTTAAAAATAATTTATTAAGAAATATTTGACAGATGTTATGTCTTTAAGATTGGTAATACAAGGGTCTGTTTTGTCTTTTTGGTTTGTTTTTTGTTTTGCTGTTAGGTAAATTGAGAGCTTACCACGTATCACAAAGGCTTGATTTTGTCCAAATAAATGTATTAAATCTGCTGCTAGAAAGCCCAGTGAAAGTGAACACTTGATTGAGTCTGTAGGGAACAGCTCCCCACTGAGCCTTTACAGAAGAGCAACTGTTTAAAGAAGAATGGAAAGTAGAACAGACACAAAGTTAAAGGACAAATGTGCAGACTCCTGCTTTTAATGGTATTCCAGGGTTTAGCAAGCCATTAACTTTAGTGCTGTAGAACTGCTGAAAGGAAGATTTAAAAATAAAAGTTGTGGCTATCCAGGGACTAAGATGCTGAAGGATCCAGAGAGATCATTTGCTGTTGGAGAGGATCTCCAAGCATGGAAGGTCAAAGTCAATTGAAAAGATATTTGGAAATGGTAATTGATTCCCCCTGAAAAGCTGGTGGCCAGTACAGAGAAGGAAAATAAATAAATTGGTAAATCATTGGTGTTTTAAATATTAGGAAAGCCATTTGTAAATCTTTACAGCCTATCTCAAATTTTCTATATATTTAATAAGGACAATTGCCTTTGTGCAATTAAATTGTCAGTAGTTATTGGAAATGAAAATTGTCAGCATTATTGAAGATTTGCTTATGAAGTACTGGGGGAAATTCTCCGTGAAATACCATATTTCATCCTGCCAAAGTATCAATCTCTGGTGCAGTTCTACATCTTCTAGAATAAGTAACCTTGGTATATAATCCCCCAGTACCTTCTATTACCCATTTTGTCACTCATTCTCCATCTCTTGTGTGAATTTTAAAATATCACAAAGAGCCAGAAATCTTGTTCTTTTGAAAATGATACATTGGTTTTAATCCTGAGGTTGTGATCAAATTTTTGACTGATGTGGTGTACTGTTAGTATTTTTAATTTTTAAAAATGCAAAAATAGGTCTGGTTTTCCTTTCAATTTAAATCTGCTGTTCCGAAAGCAGAGAGGGAAATCCTATCTAGGTTTGATTAATTAGTAGTAAAGATGGTTTCCAATAAATCTTTGCTTGTGATTCTTCTTCATATAAAAGGAAACTGACTTGGAGCCAAGTTACCAGCAAGAAATAAATGCCCTTTACTGTTACACTTATTCAGAGATAGGTCTTGGATTGAAGCCACCTATGTAAAAGGAACCATGCATGGTTCATGATGGAAGAGAGTGCTGTAGATGAAAATGGAAACTTGCATCCTACTGCAGGACAGAAATGAAAAAAAAAAAACAAAACTGACAATGCCTGCCAGGTGGCAGATATTTCTATATACACTAACACACTCAATCCAAAGTCAAATGCTCTAAATCACCAAGGAAATAATACCATGTATATAAAGTACGATGCATAATAACCACAGAGTATGGTTCTGGAGTCAGACTACTTGAGTGTGAATCCCTGCTCTGTCTCATACTAGTTACATGATGTTGGCAAAATACTTATTTTTATGTTCCTGTTTCCTTATTTGTAAAATAACAACACTGATAAGGTTTTAAGGGTTATAAGAGTTAATATTTATATGGCTTTTGGAGCAATGCTGAACACACACAACTGCTAGATGAAGGTTTGCTGTTGCTATTTATAGAAGATAAAGATTTAATATCATGAAGCTCTGCCTCCTATCTCGTAATAAGCTTTAAAGGTGTTATTTAAGCCTAGCTTGAAAAGAAAATGTATGTATCTTAGTAGCAACATTAGTTTCAATATTATTAGATAATACTTAATATTATTACAATTAATACTTAAAATATTCACTATAATAGAATGTATAACATTGTTTTCAGTATTACAGAATAATGTATTTGTGATTAATTGATTACATATTATAGAAAGATTGACAATATATACCTAAACAAATGACTACAGTTTTAATTGGATTCTTCCTGATTTTCAGTTTGCTTCATGGCACATGGGCTTTAAAGACATTCTGATGCCTGTAAAAGGGAATCGAGCAGTTTCGTCATATTGTTTCCCAGATATTTTGCCTTTATAGATAAGGCCTGGGAATGTGCATTATTAAAAATTCCCAAAGACTGAATATCAGTAGGTTGGGACACAAAGTATTTTTTAAAATAAACCTACATGAGAATAGTTTGTAGATAAATTTCAGAAGGTCTTGACGCAATAATGCTGCTTCCTATAGACATTAACATAGAAATAGAAACTAATTGTATAATAGATACAAATTATGAATCCATATTTAAACGTCCAGTGGAAGACTTTCCATCCTGTAATTAGTTTCAGTTCTATAAGAAATTATGATATACTCTATGATTATGTGCCTTTGAACACCAATGAATATTTAATTTATGTTTTGTTGCACTACTCTCATATATCATATGAAAATATTTGTTCTCACATGTGTCAGATTATATTCTTTCATTTGAAAGTAATCTTTTTTTGAGCCCTATGTATTATTTCTAAAATGGGTCAAGAATAACAACTTCAAATAACTTGAAATATCTTCTGCTTTTGATGCTGAATAACTGTTGACATATGATTTTATAAATAGACTTTATTTTAAATATGGAAATTCATGGCTTTGTAGTAGTTGAAAATGGGATCTTAATATTTTATAAGCAACTTTTTCCATTTATAATAGAATAGTAAGTAGGCAACGAACTATTATTAAATTTCTTCAGTATATCTGATATTTAGCACACTTAAACATTTATAACTTCCTCCTTTAATTATTCTGTAATATTTTCTGCATATAGATTAAGTTCTTAACTACATAAAAAGAGATAATTATTTTAATAACAATAATGTATGAGTTGATATTTTTCTTGACTATACCACAGAATAAAAAAGGAAGTGATTTAAAATCTTTAATGAAAAATTATACCTGGATTTAATATTCTTTTGCTTAGGCACTAGTAATTACATTCATTAAAGTTTTAATTTCAAGCAATATTGCCTAGATAAAATTAAGTAAGCATCTCCTGTTAGTATCTGTTTATATACTGAACATCATTGCCTTTTACCCTTCATTTCTTGTAATCTACATTCAATTATAATTACTTTTTCTCATTTAATGCTAACCCATATTGTAATAATGCTGCATGTACTGAAAAATTATATAGAGAGCTGCTAGAAGATGTGAAATATTTATTGTACATATAAAATAAGCTTTATATATTCATCTTAACTGAATTTCGATTTGATAAGAACTATGTCTTCTTTAAAACATTTATATTAATAAATCTTGGAATAAATAGCCTGCTGTTTTAGATAAAGGTTTATATATCATTTGCCAAATTCAGTCAACATTTGTAAAATTATTATACAGTTAATTCTTGTTGGATAATTCTTGATATTTCATTCAGTAATTGCTAAAATAGTTTCTTTGTTTATGGAGTTGAGGCTGGGTGATGATCCCAAGCAAACATGATTCATCTTCAAAAATGAATTTGGCTCAATTTTTTAAACCTATATAAAGGAAGAAACTGAATTTTTAAATTTCTTCCGGAATCTTCCCGATGCTGCCTCTGACAGTGATATCCTTATTGTATATTGTACACTCTTCATTCTGATATACGCGAAGAAAGGAAAGAAAAGATGGGAGAAAAAGATTTACAGGGGAAAAGAACATATAATAATTATAATAATGAAAGGTGGGTATCTCCTGTAGGGATTATCACACAATGAAAAATGTTCTTCAGTCTATGGAAAAGGGGATATAAATGCCTCCAAAATATAAGTGGAATAGATTCTTGATGGATTGGGACAGACTTGCAGTTACCTACACTTTTTTTTAAAAAGAATTCTATTTTTCAACTAAAACCTAATGAATAAAATGGATGATACAAGTAAAAAATAAATAAATAAAATCAGCTTAATATGGAGGAAACACAATTATAAAAACTAAAAGAAGAGAGTAGAGATTTACCTTCCCTGAACTTGCTCAAGCCGGTCAGTTCATACTGATAGAATTTTTCCATCCAATTCTGATTTTACTTCTCTTAACTAGATATAACTTAATGCCATCTTTAAAGGAAATATCTGTGTTTTATTACTTTTTTCAATGTGGTTATTATCAGTCATTACAACAGTCTTAACTGTGTGGCAGTCTAGATGAAATGTGAGACAGAGTAATTAATCATATTTACCATATTTCTTTAGCTATCATATTATTATTACTATTATTATTTTACTTTTATACTGCACAGTCTATAGAATATTGGTAGTTTAAGTCAACCCTGCAGAGTTTAATTTTATCTAATGTAAGAAATTAGAACTTTGAGGATGAGCAGTATGTTTGTTTTCACTTTTACATGATTTTGAATATCTATCAAAATGGAAAAACCATTTGTGATATATTTGTAGATAATCCATTCCCAAATTAATGAGGTAAATGTATTAGTCACAGAATGTAATTATGACCCAGAAATTAATGTAAATCATCTTCCAGGCAGGATGAGTGAATGACTCTTTGTAAGTTAGAGAAATGAAGGAGAAAAAAAAGATGTTAGGTCTTTAGAGAAGGGTTTGCCATGCAAATAAAATGTTTTAATTATTTTTTCAGTAGGTCCATTATGTCTGAGCAGATAATTTCATAATATCCAAAGATATAGCCACATACATATTTTAGATTTTGTAGAAATGCTTGTAGGATTTCTTAGGCCTATATTTTAGGTCCACAACTCAGACAATGTGGCGGGTAAGGGAACTACAGAATTCAGTGGGAAAAAATAAACAAACAAAAATTGTCTTACTACTTCAGCTTCAATGAAAGAGGTGAAGACTTTACAGAAGTTTGAGGTTTGAGTAGCCAAAAAAAAAAAAAAAAGCCTATAAATTCCATTTGCCTAGTTAATATTTGTTTTATTTTTACAATTAAATTATTTTTAGAATCATATTTCACTAGAAATGGGAATAAATTAAAATGTCCACAAAGAAGATTATAGACAAATATTGTTAGAAATTATAAATATAGTTGGCGTAAGTTTATAAAAACTTAGACTAAGAAAAAAAAAGGGTAAAAAAAGGAGTGATGTTATAAAGTCATCGGTTGTATTATGAAAAAAAAAAGATAGGCTCATATGTACAACTAAAAGACAACAGAGCTAAGGCAGTTCCACGAGAGGACAATTCTAACAGATTTCATTTTAAGTATATAGTATTTGGCATGATAGGGCATTGAGGTAGATATATATATATATATATATATATATATATATATATATATGTATATATATACACACACACACATATATAGTAGATTGTTAGATAATTGGGCTCAGGGGAGACATGAGATTTATATCTATATATTCATCTGTCTGTATCCTTTTATCTTCACATGTATCCTCACATACACACAAATAACATAAATGACGTATGCACGTATCCATGTATATATGAGAATATATGTGCGTGCATATATGAACATCCAAGAATGTGCATGTAGACTTAAGTCTATGGATATGTGTATGTTTGCATGTTTAGTAGGTCACATGAATAGAAATAAAAATGAAGCTACAAGATTTGTTGTAATCTGAAAAAGAAATGTAGACTAAGACACAGAGTGCTGAAGACCGCCTTGAAACATATTCATATTTGAGGAGTGTGATGGACAAATGGAATAAGAGAAGAGGTGATTGATGATGCAGAAGGAAAGTTAGCGTAGTGTAGCAGTCTGTTCTCACGGAAGCCAAAGGATGAGAAATTTTCAAAAAGCCTAAACGTGTTCAAATAGCAGCTCAATGCGGCCTTCATCACTGGGGTTAGAGTAGTAGACTATTGAGAGTCAAATGACAGAGCGTGAAGGGACAGGGACGTTGAGAAACGGAGGTAGCTGGTATGGATTACTCAGTTTAAAAGTTTGCCAGTGAAATAGCAAGTAAAAAATTGTCTTTAAATTTTGTCCTCAATTTTTTGTGTTTATAATATCTTATGATTTATGGTTCAGCAGAAATATTCTAAACTTTTGAGAGTATTCACTAATCTGAGACTTCAAAAAAAAATTCTTGAACGATATGCACAGAAGTTAGGAGCTATAGTCTAGCTTGACTTTGTCATGCATTTTGTTGCCAGTGTGGCTGTAGATAGTTCACAACCATCTCAAGGCTCAGGATACTCATGTGCTAAATGTTAAATAGGTCCTACTTTATTGCAGAATATTTATAAAAGTTAATTCCATAGGTGAAGTTGAACATTAAAATGAACTGCATTGATAACAAAGAAATAAATGTGTCAAGTAGAGTCTGCAATTTCAGGAATTAGTGCAAAAATAAGGAAAAGACATGGATAAAGGGGGGGTATCCTTAAGTTTAGGGAAGGTATGCCTTAATTATAGGCAAGCAAGATAGAAACCGTGATGTGGAAAAATTACTGCTTCAAGGTCTGAATGGAATTTAACTGATTTAGGTCATAGAGAAAGCAAGAAGGGATGATATCTGCAGCATACTTTAAGAATTAAAACAACTTTCATTTTATTAATTTATGTTATTTGCTTTGGAAAAGTATATCTGGAAAATATAGGCAGTGTCTAGAGAAAAACAGTGAATTAGATTCTGTGGGAGTAAGACAGTTTCAAGTTATTTAATCTTGGATTTCCAGTGTTACATAAATGCAAAATAAAACAGGTGGTGCAAAACTTTATCTAGGTCATGCTCCTCTGTTGTTTTAAATCATTTCTATTGAATTAGGCTGGCTGATACATATAGTGCATGCCTGTTTACATTGTTTTAAAACATGCTTAGAGTTGGGTGGAATTCCTGAAATTTAAGAGAACAGTGAAGTCAGGGATAATGATGCTTCTTTTGAAACAAGAATAAACATGAAATACCCATTTGTTAATGGATATTTATATACTTAATGCAGAGATATATTTATTAGAAGGTTCTAATAATTGTTCACTTTCATATTAGTGAAAGGGAGGCATAAGACATTCTCATAATGATTCAGCATGGAGCTAATGGAGAATATCCCTTTAATCATGAGCTTATGCATCTCCTCTTACTCATCCAGTGCAAGAAGTGCTGATAAGCAGTAAAATGGACAGGTTTAAATTTCAGACTTGTCTGCATTTTGGAGAGATTAATTGTTAGGAATTAAAGATAGAAAACAAGGAAGAAAAATTTTAAAAGTGACTTGTTAATTGGTGAACTGAGTGTACTTTGCTAATCATGACCGCATTGCCTTTTTTAAAAAAGGAATTATTATTAAATTGTTCATTTAAACTCAGTCAATATTTGTTAACTAAGCATATATCTATTTCTGTATCTCTGTACCTACCTATAAGTCTTTATCTTCATCTATATCAACCAACATTTATTGTTTATTGTACTCAATTTTAAAATGGAATTTTTCACAGAACTAGTACAAATTATTTCAAAATTTGTATGGAAATACAAAGGACCCCAAATAGCGAAAACAATCTTGAGAAAGAAGAATAGAGCTGGAGGAATCATGCTTCCTGACTTCAGACTATACTGCAAAGCTACAGTAATCAAAACAGTATGGTATTGGCACAAAAAACAGACACATAGATCAATGGAACAGGATAAAGAGCCCAGAAATAAACCCACACACCTATGGTCAATTAATCTATGACAAAGGAGGCAAGAATATAGTCTCTTCAATAAGTGGTGCTGGGAAAACTGAACAGCTACATGTAAAACAATGAAATCAGAACATTCTCTAACACCATATACAAAAATAAACTCAAAATGGTTTAAAAATCTAAATGTAAGACCAGAAACCATAAAACTCCTAGAGTAAAACATAGGCAGAACACGCTTCAACATAAATCGCAGCAATTTTTTTTGGATCCGTCTCCTAAAGTAAAGGAAAGAAAAGCAAAAATAAACAAATGGGACCTAATTAAACTTAAAAGGTTTTGCACATCAAAGGAAACCACTGGACAAAATGAAAAGACAAACTACTGAATGGGAGAAAATATTTGCAAATTATATGACTGGTAAGGGATTAATATCCAACATATATAAACAGTTCATACAAGTTGACATCAAGAAAACAAACAGTGTGATTAAAAAATGGACAGAAGAACTGAAGAGACATTTTTCCAAAGAGGAAATGTGGATGGCCAACAGGCACATGAAAAGATGCTCAACATTGCTAATCATCAGGGAAATGCAAATTAAAACCAAGATATCACCTCACACCTGTCAGAGTGGCTATTATCAAAAAGATCACAAATAACAAATGTTGGTGAGGATATGGAGAAAAGGGGACATTCCTACATTGTTAGTGGGAATGTAAATTGGTGCAGCTACTGTGGAAAACAGTTTGGAGGTTTCTCAAAACACTAAAAATAGAACTACTGTAAGACCCAGCAATTCCACTCCTGGATATATATCCCGAAAAACCCAAATTACTAACTAGAAAAGATACAGGCACCCCAATGTTCATAGCAGCATTATTTACAATTGTCAAGGTATGGAAGCAACCTTAAGTGTGAATGGCTAAAGAAAATGTGGTATATATATGCAATGGAATAATACTCAGCCATAAAAAAGAATGAAATTATGCCATTTGCAGCAACATGGATGGACTTGGAAGGCATTATGCTAAGTGACATAGGTCAGACAGAGAAAGACAAATATTGTATGATGTCACTTACATGTGGAATCTAAAAAATACCACAAATTAGTGAATATAACAAAAAAGAAATAGACTCCCAGATATAGAGAACGAACTAGTGGTTACCAGTGGGGGAAGGTGGGGGAGGGGCAATAGAGGGATGGGGGAGTGGGAGGTACAAACTATTGGGTTTAACTTAGGCTCAGAGTTGTATTGTATATCCTGGGGAATATAGCCAATATTTTGTAATAACTGTAGTATAACCAAAATTTTTTAAAATGTGTTTTTTTTTTTTTTCTCAACGGATTCTATTTTTCCCCATGTAGACCTTTTTTCAGCTGATGTTATGTTGAGATATTTCAACTGAGGGAGATACTTGACTTTTATATATAACAGACTGGAAGGAGCAACTCAATTTAGCACATTGATTTTTACTTAGATGGGCTCCTTTTCACATGTCTTTTAATTTAAGGCCAATTTTGTAAAGGATTTATGTTGAATTTTGTTAGCTCACCATGTGTCATGTAATAAAGGTACATATTAATAAATTTACCTTGATGCTTTTTATTCTGCTTATGACATAATTTCTTTTTATTATAAAACCTATTGGCTCTCATCCTAAAATTAGAAGTCTTACTAGAACCCAGAAGGATAATATTCTGTTTATCTTATTTATCATATTTTCAACTAGTCATAAAAAATCAATTGTATCTATTATTGTATCAATTGTATTAGTGTATCATTCAATGTTACTAGCTTTAAGTTTTTGACTCTCTTACTCCTACATATTGATTATGAATATATCAAATAAAGTCCTACTAGTCTTAGTATTAAATTTTTATTAAAATGTGTCAGTTTTAAGAATAGGTTTTATGACAAATTAAAAGGAAGTCTATTTTAAACTGTATCCCCTTATCTCCATTTATTACACAAAATTAATTCACAAAAAAATTGAGTTCTGTAAGGGCAAAATGATAAATCATGAAATGCACCACACCTCTTAAAATTTCTCACAATTACAAAATTGCCAAATCGGTGGAATAGCTATTCACTCTGATTTGTAATACACTTAAACATTATGTGCCCATAGATGAAATAATATTTTTTGCAGATGTTTGGGGTTCTGGAAGAGGGGAATAAATTTAAAGAGGGTGAGAGAGGTAATTGTGACATATTCTTAACTGATTCATGTAAGTTGGGTATGGGAATGGCATTTGGGTAATCCCTTAGCATATTTTAGCATATAAATTTTTATGAATTACCACTCAGAGTCATTGCTTGTTCCTTAGGTTAAGCAACTTCTTAGATGGGACCAGTAGGTAGTTGGTTCATCTTTTGTCCATTATTTTTTTATTTGAAAGGCTGATGCTTTCATGAAAAAAATCTATTTCATGTTGTTCTAGA
The DNA here is from genome assembly GCF_028564815.1 of Eubalaena glacialis. Lineage (NCBI taxonomy): Eukaryota > Metazoa > Chordata > Mammalia > Artiodactyla > Balaenidae > Eubalaena > Eubalaena glacialis. Next base: position 8,453,929 of record NC_083718.1, on the reverse strand, counting down.
AAGTGAGTTTGTCCAAGGTGTTAATTCTGGATGGTGCTGATTTAAAATATTATCTCCTTTTGTGGCAAAAGAGACAGTAGTTTTAATAGTTGCACAAGGTGCATGAAGGGGTGTGATTTTTTTTTAATTAAAAAAAATTTTTTTTAACATCTTTGTTGGAGTATAATTGTTTTACAATGGTGTGTTAATTTCTGCTTTATAACAAAGTGAATCAGCTATACATATCTCCCTGTGCTATGCGGCTGCTTCCTAGCTATCTATTTTACATTTGGTAGTATATATAAGTCCATGCCACTCTCTTACTTCGTCCCAGCTTACCCTTCCCCCTCCCCATGTCCTCAAGTCCATTCTCTATGTCTGCGTCTTTATTCCTGTCCTGCCCCTAGGTTCTTCAGAACCTTTTTTTTTTTTTTGGATTCCATATATATGGATAAAGAAGATGTGGCACATATATACAATGGAATATTACTCAGCCTTAAAAAGAAACGAAATTGAGTTATTTGTAGTGAGGTGGATAGACCTAGAGTCTGTCATACAGAGTAAAGTAAGTCAGAAAGAGGAAAACAAATACCGTATGCTAACACATATACATAGGGATGTGATTTTTGATATAGAAAATATACTGTCTATATCCAATGTCAATAAGTAACATAGTTTTGTTGCACATTACAAGTAATTTTTTCCATGAACCCCTTATTTTCTTCTATTTAACACTCTATATTTCTCTTTCTTCATAGCCATGTTTCTTCAGTCTGTTTGCTGTTTCCAGTTTATGTCTCACTCAAATTTCTACCAATTGCATTCTGCCTTCTAGCACAATCATTCCACTAAAACACCTCTCTCTGAAGTACCAACAATTTCCTTATTGCCAAATCCAATGGAAAACCTTTCATTGTCCAGTTTTGAGGTGTTAATTTATATTGAGTTTTTTTTTTTTGCTCCCTGTGTTTAAAAATTTTCCTTCCATACCTTTAAGATGGCAGCGTATCCTGAGATAATACCCTCAGGGAAGAGTCTGTGACATAGTAGAAAAGAAAAATACAGACTTTGCCTCCAAAGTCTTATTTTAGAAATGTGAACGACATAAGAAAATGGATCCATGGCTTAGATATCATGCTTTGGAGAAGTTCTTGTGAAAGATTTTGCCTCAGTTTCACAGAAGGGAAAAGAGAGACAGGTTTGTGGGTCCCAAGAGCCCCTAAAAAAGAAAGAACATGTATCATTTTTTCAGCAATACTTTGGGAGAATCAAGAGCACCCTGAGCAAGAATAATTATTTGGACTGTCTGATTATTTACCCATCAGTAGCCTTGCAAAATATTCCCATATTCTAAACATGGCCCAAAGATAACAGAGAACTCACCATGGGTCATGTGAAAAGGTAAGGCAGTTGTCTCACAGGTACAATGTATGAACAAAAGATCCCTCACAGGTGGTGGCAACCTTGACACTAAATCTTGGAAACTAAGACATAATTTTCAGAATTGAAGAAAATGACTGAGATTGAGAGTTATGCCAATCTAATCCAATTATGAGTTCCCCATCAAAAGTAAAGTTTGTAGAAAATCTTTCTTGCACTTCTTAGGTGTTATGGACTGAATGTTTGTGCCTACCCCTGTCCCCTGCAAATGTATGTATTGAAGCCCTAACCCCGCAAATGACGTTGTTTGATATTTTTCTTGCCGTAGATTATTATGTCTTCATATTCAACTGAGTCCTTGCAATAGACTCATGTATTCAAGCTAAAAAATGAACTTATTCTGTCATGTGGTCTTAGCTTTAACTTGTACCTCTTTAAAAACATTTTTCCTACCTAGACTTAAGAAAATAATATATGCTTATTTTAGAAAATGTGGAAAATAAATAAGAATAAAGGTTTTGATGACTTTTTACTAAAATTTTGAGTATTTCATTCCAGATTTTTAAAAACTACACCCATTGCTATTAACATAAGTGTAAAATGAATAATAGCTAGCATTTGATAAACATTTACTATGTGGCACACTCCTTTAAGAGCTCTACTTGTGTGGATTCAGTGGATACTCACGATGGTATGAAGGAGATTCTATTACTATATCTATTTGTCTAGGATAGAGTCCTAGGAATAGAAATCTTCGGAGTAAAAAATTGATACATTTCATAACTCAATTTGTGCTGTTAGACTGTACTGTAGAATATTGGATTGATTTATGCCTCCTCCAGGATTATGTGAAAGTGTCTTTTTACTCAACTTGTGCCAACAATGGTTTTTATTATTTTTTTTTAATCACTGAAAATATATGTGTCTGGTAGGTTAGGAGCTTCATATCATTTTGGGGTGGATGGTATGCTGTTCTGCACATCTATATCACATGACGGGGATCTGAAAATAAAAATGCTTTGTTCATAATTCTTTTAGTGTGTTCTCTAGCGGTAGGCACTATTATAGTCCTTTATTTCCTTATTCATTAATTAAACAGAAATAAATCATGGCAACCTCGGCTCTTTCTTGCTGTTAAAATACTCTTCTAGTTTTTATAAAAGGTCTACATAATTTTGATATTTGTGCAATCTATTATTCCTGGAAATGGAGAAAGGAGTTAAGCTATGACATTGGTGACAAAATATCAGGAGTTGCCATATTTAGATGAAAAGTTTTCGATACTGCTTGAATGGTGCAAACCGTCACAAGTCAAGGATATCTTCAGCTTCTCCTATTATAAACAGGAGTCATCCTTTATTCTTCCCTCTCCCTCCCCACCCTATCCTTATTCAGTCCATCATCAACTCCTATCAGCGTGGTCATCACAACATATCCCAAATCTGCCTACTTCTCTCCGTTTCCTCTTCTGTCACTCTCAGTCGAGTCAAAGTCACCTCTTGCTTAGACTACTTGTCTACCCTCAAAGTCTAATTTTCTATTTTTAGAAATTTTTTGCAGCAACCATGATTATTGTAGGTCATTTTACCTTCTCAAATTATTCGTGGCCCCTCCCTGTAAAGGATTATGTATACTTCCTTGCCCCACTCTTTAGACTCTGCCATATGAGTCGCTTTGCCTATTAGAATGCGAGTGAAAGTGATGTCTATCACCTCTGAGACAGAACTTTTAAGGACATCATGTGGTGGTACCATTGCTAATTTTCTTTTCCCGCTAGAACAATGAGGCCCTAGACAGGGCTTTTTTCTTCCGTCTGGATCTCAGAGTAAAGTAGATAAGTGGTGTGGACCCACAGCAGACTGTAACATAAATTCTGTGGTTTTACGCAGCAGCTCACCTAAGTTTCAAAATATAAAACAAATACTGTTGCTTTCCCGTTTCAACCCTGGAAAGGTTTCTTATCACATTTAGGGCCGACTGAAAACTCCTCACCATGGCCTTTAAGGCTCTCTATTATATAGACCCGGCCTACTCCCAGAGTTCATCTTACACAGTTCCTTTTACAGTTCCTTGTTCAAGCACAATGACATTCATCACAATTCCAGAACCAACGATCTTATTCCTGCCTTATGGCCTCTGGAAGAGGTGTTCTCATCTCACAATGGTGCTCTTCCCTCACGTATGTCACTCTCTGTTAGTTCATCCCATTTTGTTTCCTTCACAGCATTCTTTATTATCTGGATGTCTTTGGCTAATTGATTATTTTCTCTCTCCTCCCTCTAGAATCTAGAAGCAGGGGCTTAATGCATCCTGTATCCCTCCTGCCTAGAATGAGACTTGCCCTGCAGGAGGTACTAAACAAACATACTTTAAATGGGAAAATGAATCTGATTCCCTTTGCCAAGTGAAGTTTGGTCCTAATAAAAATGCTATTTCCCACCTCTCAGCTTTTCCCGTAGCATTTTCTTTTCACTGAATGTATTTCAACATGTCTTAAATTAGAAAATATTACCCACTAAAAAAACCAAACCAAACCAAACAAAAAAACTCTTGAGTGTTTCTATAACACGGTGGCCATGACTTTATTTCAACGCATTCTCTTATGCACTAGAATTGTTCTTATCGTTCCCCCACTGGGTATACATTTGTTCAGGGACAATGAGAGCACAGTGCGATGGTGAACTGCTCAGGAACTGAAGCCAGATGCTCAGGTTCAACTCTTGGCTCTGCTGTGTATCAGCCATGTGCCCTTGGGAACTTCCCTGAATCCCTTTGAGCCTCAGTTCCCCCGTCTGTGAAATTTAATTTGGGCAGCGACAGCATGTACCTTACAGGCCACTATGAAGATTAAAAGAGTTAATATGTGCAAAATGTTTTCAATAGGGCTTTCATGGAGTAAATGTTACATAAGTTTGGATAAGTAAAAAAATTATGTCGTATTCATTTTATTTCTGCAGTCCCCGGAACTTCACTGCTGAATAAATGCTTTTTGAAATAAATTGAACCAAGTTTCTGTTTTTAGGTCTTAGGCAGAAACTTTGACTTCCCTAGTGATAAATTTATTGTGTTTCCATTCAAATGTCAGTGATCCACAGCGTACTACAAGGAGTGTTGAACTAGGAAGAGATAGTGAGAATTTGATTTTTATATACTGTTTTTGGAGGTAGAGCTGATATGACATGCTAAGAAACAGAGTATGAGGTGTGAGAGAAAGAGAAATATCAGAGGTGACAGAGTCTTCTATCCCAGGTATTTGGGGTATGATGCTTTCTACTGAAAAGGTGAAATCTTGGGGCTGGAAGGTTTGAGGGATGAAGAAAAAATACAATTCTGTTTTGGCAATATCAGCTCTGAGTTATGTATTTGACTTCCATGTGCAGTTATTGAAGGCTTTTGTGTACTGTTGCACATAAACTCTTGGGCTCAACAGAAAGGTTAGGACACTAAAATCCATGAGACACGAGATCATCTTGGAAGAAAGAGTAAATACAGATGAGCTCTGGGTGAATTTCTGAGCTCTCAAGCATTTATATACTTAAAGGCCAAGTGGAGAAGGTGGAAGGGTCGTTGCTTCTTAAAAAAGAATCGCCAGAGATGTTTGGGGAGTGAGTGTTAAAAAGTTATATATGAATTTGCTATCACTTTCAAGGAGTTAATAGTCTAAAATGGAGCTTGCCTCCACATCACAAATATTTTGAGAATATATAAGATCTAAGCTTTGCAAATAGTGCTAAATTGTCAACTAAATTCTTTCATGTTCCTCCCTCATTAGTATTCAACCATAGAGTTTTCCAAGTAGAGAAAGTTCTTGAAATTATTCACATGCATTTTAATTGAGGAAGCATTTTCAGATGTTTCAAAAGTTCCACATTTTGTGAGAGTATACAACATTAGTTTTCCGTGAGCAATTAAATCAGAGCAATAACAATTATTTTTCTGTACAATTAAAAAATCTCTATTTTGAGAAAAAAGCCCTGGGTGCTGCATGCTCCTTGCTTGTTTTCCAGGCCATCACTTTCCATTTTTATAGCTTTTAGTGCTCTTATTTTTAGCTAAAATTGTGTCATGTCTATCAAGTGTAATTTCCATATCTTTAACTTCCCACTTCTGTAATCAGTCTCCTGTGAATTTTTCAATTTCAATTGAGGTCATTGTGGTCTGGATCACATCCAATTTACTACAAATGTCTCTGGCATCCTTTCCATGTAAGTCTGACATGTCGAATACACCTGTTCTTTGCCATCTTAGGAAAAAAGTAGATCTTAAGTGTTGAAATATCTGTAATTTTTCTTTTTGATTTGCAAAATTTGGATGACAAATTTAAAATTATGAATGATCCAGTTATTCTTTTCTTATTTTTGCATGTTATACTTCTCAATACTAATGATGTCATAAATACATAATAGAACATGTTTTAGGGTCTGTAGACAAAGAAAAATTAGTTGTTTAAAAAATAATTATATTCCCTTTTATATATTGTTGTGACATGAATCAATTCTTATAATTAAGGACTATAGGTATCAGCCCTCATCCAATTCTGAATACCCTTACAAGCCTCGTATAAAATCTCAAAATTAATAGAAGCAGAAGCATTAGAAGCATTTTGTTGTTTTTCTCAAAGAGACAAAGTGTAAGATGTTTAATATTTTTGAATGCTTTTTTCGAAATTGTGGTTACAGAGGCAATTAAACCTGCCTAAATTAAGCAATCCTGTCTCTTGGAAGGTTATTATGTCAAATAGAAAATCTCTTAAGTCAATTTATGAAGGATTAGATACCTGGAGGGAATATTTTATACTGTTAAATTAGCTTTCTCACAGGAGCTAGAGGAAAGTCAGATGAATGTCTTTTTATTTATAAATTGAAATCTCTAAACTGGATTTCATTTCTCTTATTAACCAACAGCAATTCTGATGTGCAAAGATTTTATAGACAATTAAGAAACAGTGCTAAGAGAAATCATAAGTATGAAACTTAACATCTCACAAACTTTAAGATATTGAGTTTATGCTAAACATATACAATTTAGTGGGAAACTAAATGACTACCAGACGCCTCTAAAATAGGAATCTGGTGTCCACAGATTGTAAATTGTCAGATGTTATTTTGGGATTGTATTTTCCAAGATTATTTTTAAAATGAGAATAAAGTTGGCAATGTTGCATTTTTAAGAGACAACTTATTATTTAGGGATTTTAACCTATAGGTAGATTTTGAAATCTATCTAGGCCACAATGAAGATAAAAGAAATAACTGTAACATGAAAGGAAGTATCTCAATTCTGCTCACTATTGTCTCTCCAGTACTAACACAGAATCCAGCACATTGAAAACATACAAAATATATTTGTTGAATGAAGAGAAAAGCACACACACACACTCACTCTCACACTCATACATGTACTCACTTCATATAATCATTCTTTCTCTACAGAGTTGTCCCAAAGACCCCAAGCTGGCTTCCACAATACTTTGATCAGCAGAGCTAATCATGCTCCTATAGAGACCCTGTCCCCGTCCTTCCTCACTTACCAGAAATTCCAGCCGTAACACTACAGAATGCCAGAGAGACCAGTCCCAGGTAGAATTGGAATCCATTATCTATTGAAACAACATTCAGGCTTAGGATGATAATGCCAATTAACCTAATCACAAGAAGTCCAAGTTTCCCAGGTCATTTCTGATCACCAGGACTCTTACCCTCATATTCAAGCTGTCCTGATTCTACATCCTTTCCTAGACTCTCAAAACTTCCAATGTGCTCTCTAGAAACTCAAATTTCCTTATAACCTTAAGTTCTTCTTTGAAAAATCCCTTCACTTCCCATGAATTACCTAGCCTACAGTTTGTAGAGACTCCCCTTGCTTATCATCACCCCCCAGGCCATTGTGACCACCCACTTCCTAGCAAGTTCCCGCTACCTTGATACTCGCACCACCATGTCTATCTCCAACTACCATTTCACTAAAGTCATCCATAGTTCTTTGACTCTATATCTGTATTCCCTTCTCTACTTTATTTCTTGCATCCATTTAAATCAGGACTTCAGACATTGCCAAATCCAAAGTTCTATATTCAGTCCACAACCTACTCCACCCTCAAAACTATCTGATTCAGTCAATCACTCTCTCATTCTTGAAACTTTTTCTTCACTTTGTCATGGAGACCACACACTCCTGTTTTTCTCCAACTTCACTTTCTTTCCTGAGTTTTAATGTCTTTATCATTTTATACTCTAAATATTATGATGTCTCATGACTTAGACCATGGACTTCATGTCTATTGTCTAAGTCATGTCATGGAGTCCCATACTTTTAAATTCAATTTAAAGATTAATGACTCCTAAATTTGTATCTCAAGTCACATCTTTTTCCCTGAGGTCCACATTCATATATCCAATATCGAACTTGATATCGCCATTGGTTGTCTAAGTGTCTCGAACTCAATAGATGCAACTATAGTTTTTTGAACCCTGAACCCCGCTACTCCCCATCTTAAGGAAAGGCATCACCATTCACCCACTTGCCCAGGGAAAGGACCTTAGAGACTTTCTTGTATCCCCTTTTAAAAAAAATTTTTAAATTTTATATTGGAGTATAGTTGATTTACAGTGTTCTGTTAGTTTCAGGTGTACAGCAAAGTGATTCAGTTATACATGTACATATATCTATTCTTTTTCAAATTCTTTTCCCATTTAAGTTATTACATAATGTTGAGTAGAATTCCCTGTGCTGTAAAGTAGGTTCTTGTTGATTATCTATTTTATATATAGTAGTGTGTATATGTTCATCCCAAACTCCTAATTTAAGCCTCCCCCCCACCACCTTTCCTTTTTGGTAACCATAAGTTTGTTTTCTAAGTCTGAGTCTATTTCTGTTTTGTAAATAAGTTCATTTGTATCTTTTTTTTTTAGTCTCCCTGTGTAAGTGATATCATATGATATTTGTCCTTCTCTGTCTGACTTACTTCACTTAGTATTTATGGTAATCTCTAGGTCCATCAGTGCTGCTGCAAATGACATTATTTCATTCCTTTTTTATGGCTGAGTAATATTCCATTGTATATATGTACCACATCTTCTTTATCCATTCCTCTGTCAATAGACATTTAGGTTGCTTCCATGTCTCGGCTATTGTAAATAGTGCTGCATTGAACATTATGGTGCATGTATCTTTTCTAATTATGATTTTCTCTGGATATATGCCCAGAAGTGGAATTGCTGGATCATATGGTAGCTCTATTTTTAGTTTTTTAAGGAACCTCCATACTGTTATCCATAGTGGCTGTACCTATTTACATTCCTACCAACAGTGTAAGAGGGTTCCCTTTTCTCCACACCCTCTGCAGCATTTATTGTTTGTAGACTTTTTATTGATGGCCATTCTGACTCGTGTGAGGTGATACCTCATTGTAGATTTGATTTGCATTTCTCCAATAATTAGCAATGTAGAGCATCTTTTCACATGCCTGTTGGCCATCTGTCTTCTTTGGAGAAATGCCAAATTTAGATCCTCTGCCCTTTCTAGATTAGGTTGTTTGTTTTTTTGATATTGAGCTGCATGCACTGTTTGTATATTTTGGAGATTAATCCCTTGTCAGTTGCATCATTTGCAAATATTTTCTCCCATTCTCTGGGTTGTCTTTTTGTTTATGGTTTCCTTTGCTGTGCAAAAGCTTTTAAGTTTAATTAGGTCCCATTTGTTTATTTTTGTTTTTATTTTCATTACTCTAAGAGGTGAATCCAAAAAGATTGCTACAATTTATGTCAAAGAGTGTTCTGCCTATGATTTCCTCTAATAGTTTTATAGTATCCATTCTTACATTCAGATCTTTAATCCATTTTAGGTTTATTTTTGTGTATGGTGTTAGAGAATGTTCTAATTTCATTCTTTTACATGTATCCTTTCTTTTTCTCATTCCTTACATCTAATCGACCAGAAACTCTTATTACTCTTTCTTCAAAATATTTCCCAAATCTATTTTCCACCATTTCCATAGCTCTCATACTATTTCACATCATTATTATTAATTATTTGGACTATTACTTAGGGCACTTTACTAGACTCACTGTTTCCATTCTCTCACCAATTTATTTACCATTGGGTAGTCAGAGTAACAATTTAAAAACATAAGTGGTTGACCACTTGCCCTATTTTTTTATAATAGAAAACTAAATAGAGTTCTAAATCCTTGTGATGATTAGAAGGTCATATGTAATCTAACCCTGGCTATTTCTTCTATCATGACCTTCAACTTCGTTCCTAGCTTACATTGTTTACTTTTTTGTGGTATGTCCAGCAAGTCAACCACACTCTCATATCAGGGGCTCTGGAGGCTGCAAATCTTATCCACAGGTGTCTCCACCACTCATTCCCTCAGCTGATTCTCACGTCTGTACCCTTCTTCTCTGAACACTCTAACTAAAATAGTAACACCTATCACCAGGCATAGCTCACTCACTTTTATTTTATTTTTACAATCAATCTCCATGGACCTCATTTGATTTGTTCATTGTGATAAGCTTACACCAAGAGCAGTGCCTCACATTAAAGGATTTCAATACTTGTTATAATAATAAGTAAATAAAAATTACATATTTTTCATATAACAGGTAGAAGGTTTTTCTCATAGGAATCACATAGTGAATTATTTTTACAGTAAGTGATTTTTTCTTCTGAAGCTTAGTATTTGGCAGGTATTTGTAGGGAGGACTTGAAATAAATCATCTGTAACTTATCTGTTCGGTATCAATATCTAGAAATAATTAGATGAATAAAATACACATTTTAATTTTGAATTGACTGCCCTTGTTAGAAATTAAAACTTAACATTTAAAAATAACTCCATGTGACTACTCTATACTATATTATTTTATCAAATCATTTTGTAACATGTATACAACCAACATCTCTTGTACTCTGCTGAAACCAAAATGGGTGTAACACTGTTCTGACATGCTTTTGTACTTAGGAGGCTGAACCAAAAACTATGGACACTAGACATTGTCTTAATTTTGTTTTATTTCCAATAAAACAATACAAAACTGAGACTACTTGTGTAAATTAGAATGCCGGTTACAGACCAGAAGGGGAATGGAATGCTGAAAAGAAATATCTGTCTCACATAGATAACTAGAAAGAAACAGCCACACCGTCACACACAATAGACTTTACAATTGGACCATGAATCCAACAGCCATATGGCAAGTGGCATGTTTTTCACATTGAAAGAGTTTATCTCTGACCATATAATGGTCTTGATAATGTGATGCAAGAATAACCACATGCCTTTTTGACCCAGCAAGCAAGCTATTTTAAAGTGTTTAATCTTTGGCTCATGTAGCTTTCTAAGATGCAAACGCAATGAGCTTCCTCACGTTTCCTATTTACATTTTATGACATAATGATGTCTTATAAAATATCTATGTTTGATTCAGTGCAGTTATTGGAATATCAAGGAATTACTTCTCCCTCTAATGAAGAAAATTATATTTACACCCCTATAAATGAGTATAACAAAAATAATGTGGCTATTATTTGAGAATAAAATCAAGTTACCTTTTTGGAGCTAATGGATATTTTAGATTAAAATCATAAAATATAGAACATGTGTCTTGGAAACTTTAGAAAAACGTACTTATGTTAGATATTCCAGTAGGGTTGGTTTTCTCCTATCAATACAAGAGAACATCAGTCACTACAAGCTATGTGCTGTCCAGTAGGTGATACTTTTAAACTGCAGGGACTGTTTCTTACTCATCACCTGGCACAGTGGCTAGTTCACAGGAGATACTCGTTACTTGCTGAATAAACAAGGATCATAAAAGAAGCACACACTATGTGCCCTAAGGAGCTGAGGTAGCATATCAGAGGCAATAAATAGCTCTGAAGAACGGGTACTTCAGTCAGGCAGAAAAGAGTGAAGGCATTTTATATTTTCAATGATGACTACTTGTACAAAGGGCTGATAGATGAAAAAGAAATGGCAGGTATAAGAAATGTTGAGTAATTGGATTTCTCCTTTGGTCCCTTTTCTCTGTCTTCTTCGACCACATCTCTCTGAGTCCATCTGGGGCAAGTTCTCTGCTTTAAGGGTTCATTGCAATTACATTGGCCTCACCTGAATAATCCAAGATACTCTCCCTATTCTAAAGTCCATCTCCTTAATTTCATCTACAAAATCCCTTCACAGATTAGTGTTTGAATAATCAGGGGGGTGGGGGTTTTGGAGAGAAATCTGTCTGCCACACTGAGTTTATATTTTAAAAGTTAAGTCCACATTTTTGGTGTGGTAGCTTTTTTTTTTTTTTTTTTTTTGGCTGCGTTGGGTCTTCGTTGCTGCGCGCGGGCTTTCTCTAGTTGCCGCGAGTGGGGGCTACTCTTCGTTGTGGTGCGCATGCTTCTCGTTGCGGTGGCTTCTCTTGTTGTGGAGCATGGGCTCTAGGCGTGCAGGCTTCAGTAGTTGTGGCTCGCGGGTTCTAGAGCGCAGGCTCAGTAGTTGTGGCGCACGGGCTTAGTTGCTCTGCAGCACGTGGGATCTTCACTCCGTGGCATGTGGGATCTTCCCGGACCAGGGATCGAACCCATGTCCCCTGCCTGGGCAGACGGATTCTTAACCACTGAGCCACCAGGGAAGTCCCATTAGCTTTTAAAACTAATACAATGAGGAAATGTATTGCAGCACCTGCTAAATTTGAAAATTCAGAGGCAGACATAGTCATCCTATGACTTGCTTTCTGGTGATTTGACATCTTGAATGGCTAGCCAATGCTAAGTCTACTGAATTCCATTGAAGTTATAGTATTTTTGGTGAATTTATATAGTATGTTCATGAGAAAATAATTTTATTTTCTCCTCCTCCTTGGCCTTTTCTTTCTTCTCTACCCACTCTTGTCCTGCCCCCCTTTCCACTGTTGCTTATCCTCTACAGCCTCCTTCTCCTCATCCTCCTTTTATTCACTCCTCATTCTCTTATTTTTTTCTCCCCCTCCAATCAGTTTTTATTTTAGACTATTTTTCTTGGTATTCCTTACACACATATTTTATGTAATTCCCACAAGTATTTTTTTGGTGAGATAGGCATACTTGATATTATTGCTGGCTTCTTAGTCTAAAGAAGTGGAGATGGCGTTTTTACTTATTTTCTAAGCTGACTTTTGTTGTAAATGGGAGAGTAAAGTCTATAATATGGACATCTGCCCTATTACAATATTCTATCCACTATCTGATACTATTCTAATAAGCTTTGGTCTTTGAAGAGTAAAAATAAAAACATGTCAATTATTTATGTTATTAAATCTGTAGACAATAAACTTTACTGATATATATATACATATCTATGTATGTGTGTGTATGTGTGTGTATATATATATATAAATATAAAACAAAGTGCTGAAAAAGCTTAAAATCTAATTTGCGCAATAAGATATGAGACACAAAAAGTGAAGACTATATATTTAAGGGCTAAACGTAATGCTATTAACTTTAAAATACCATAAGAGTTCAGAGAAAGTAAAGATGTGCTGTAGAAGAAAGTGAGTGATCAAATTCATTAAGGTGAGATAGAGCTTGGAGTGTTTGTGGAAAAGAGAAGGGAATTGTAAATACAGCAGATGTTGGGGAAATGGAGAGAAACAGGTTAGAAAGATAAAATGAGACCAGAATATAAATTTCCAATAAGGTTAGAGAGGGATTTGTAAAGTCTCAAATCTCATATCAGCAATTAATTTTGCTTTCTGTCACATTGAATGGTTGAGTTTAAACACATACCATCAACATCTCATGTCTAGTATAGGCATTGTTGCGTCATAAAATAGTATATAACAGTAGCATAAAGAAAAGATTAAAAAAGGGGCTGGTCACATTGTAAACTGAATAAACTTTGAATATCCTCTGACTATATATCCTGAATTGTTCATATTTTAGCTTGTGCCTTAGTCACTTTTCTTTATCAAGTAAGAGCTTAATATTACCCAAAAAAATATGATGCAGAATTTTATCTTACCTGTTTAGATGTCCACGTAAGAGAGAAATCATACTTAAAAAAATAAAACAACCTGCATTCTGGTGTGGAGGATCCACCTTCAGAGAGAACTAAATTGTCTGTAATATAATAGGTAACGAAGAGTATGTATCTAAAAATATTCTAACCCTAAATATATCTTCTCTACACAAGACACTGTGTTTCATCCAATTTGTCCACATAGTATGCTTTTTTTTTAACCTTTTACTTTCATTTGATTTTACTCTTACTTTTTGCCATATCACCCATAAAGTTTTTTCTTTTTTTTTTTGAGGTATAATTCACATTTTAAAAATCTGTGGTTTTATGAGATTTCTCAAACATATATAATCATGTAACCCACTGTCCAATTAAGTACTATTAAGTCCAATAGAACATATTCACCAATGTACTTGTTTTATCATTACATTTCTAATTAGTGGCACTTAGCCTGTTTTCTATCACAGTAGGTTAGTTTTGCCTTTTCTAGAAAGTCATCTAAATGATAGCTTACAATGTATGCTCCTTTGCATCTGATTTATTTTGCTCAGTGCAGTATTTTTGAGATTCATTAATGTTCTTTTGTACACCATCCCTTTCTCTGTTCCTTGTATTGATAAGTAGTATTCCATTTTATGAATATACCAAAATTTCATTCATTCTCCTGCTGATAGAGGATATGCTGTTACCAGTTTTTATCTATTAGGGATAAAGCTGTTCTGAACATGCTAATACAAGTCTTTGTGTGGATGTATGTTTTCATTTCTTTTGGACAAATACTTAAACGTGATTGCTGGGTCCTAGGGTACATATATGTTTAACTTTAAAATAAACTGATCTTACAAAAGGATTGTAACACTTTATTCTCCCACCAGCAGTGTTCAAATATCTGGTTGCTTCATCTCTTCACCAATATTTTGATTTTGTCAGTCTTTCAAAGCTTAACCTTTAGAGTGACTGCAGTGATATTTCATGGTAGTTTTAATTGGCAATTCCTAATGATAACTAATGTTGAGCATATTGTACCTAACCATTTGCCTATCCTTCTATGTGAAGTGTCCATTCCAGTATTTTGCTCCATTTTTAATCAGGTTGTCTTTTTAATTATTGAATTGTAGGAGTTATTTATATATTTTGAATATAATTCCTTTGTCAGACATACAGATATTTCAAGCAATTTATTCAAGTTTCAGATTTTCATTTTTATTTTTTCCAAGAATTAATGGGAATTTTAATTAAAATTTTTTCCAGTTTAATTGACATATAATTGACATCCAGCTCTGTATAAGTTTAAGGTGTATCCTACTCCTTGAAAGTCAGTGATTTCTCTATCCTACCCCAAGCTTCTTTGTGAAACTTTATAATTTTAGCTTTTATGTTTAGATTTATGATAAATCCAGATGAATTTTTGAGTACTGTGTAAGACAGGGTAAATGTTCATTTTTTTCTCCATTCAGTTGATCGATTAAAATCTATCGAACTACATATACTTTGCCTATTAAATTGCTTTGATCCTTTTATCATAAATCAGTTGACAGAATTGTGTGTGAGTCTATTTATGGATCATATTCTGGTCCATTGATCTATTTGTCTATCTTTATACCATCACCACAATGTCTTGTATACTGTAGTTTTATAGTAATTCTTGAAATCAAGCATGTGATCTTTAGTATCACCATATAATTTTATTCTTTATTGTTTTAATGTTCTGAATTATACACACATACACGTATTTCTTTTTTGAAAGTTGAAGCAAACTTGCATTCTAGAATAAACCCCACTTTTTGATCATTCATGATGTATTATCTTTATATATGGCTGGATTTGATTTGCTAATAATTTATGAAGAATGCTCACATGTATAATCATGAAGGGAATTTGTATATTTGTGTGTGTGTGTGTTTGCCCGTGCATGATGTCTTTGTCAGGTTTTGGCACCAAAGTTATGTTGGCCTTATAAAATTTATTAAAAATCTTTCTTCCTTCTCAATTTCCTGAAAGAATTTCGTTAAGATTAGTACTATTCCTTCATTAAATGTTTGATAGAATTAATCAGTGAAACCATCTGTGTCTGATGTTTTCTCTGTGTAAAAGCTGTGGTTATGAATACAGTTTATTTTACAGTTTATTTTACAAATATATGTCTATTTAGGTGTTCTTTTTCTTATTTTTATTAAATTGTGTTTTCAAGGAATTAGTCCAGTTTTGGCTTGCTCAATATATTGATATGAAGTTTTTCATAACTTTTCTTTAATATTATTTTAATATTAGTGATATTGTCCTTGAGGTATGTTCTCTCATTCCTGGATGCTTTTATTGTGTTATATTTCCATTTTTCCTCATCAGACTTTCTATGTGTTTATCAATTAAAAAATTGACTTCTGTCTTTGTTGATTTTTTCTACCTTTTTTTCATTGATTTCTGATCTTCATTATTCCCTTCCTTCTACTTATTTTAGGCTTAAGTTGCTCTCTTTTTCTTACATTCTTAACTGGATGTTTAGATAATTGAAATTACGTTTTTCTTCTCAATATTATCATTCTAAACAAAAAGTTTATTTAAATGCAACATTAGCTGCATCTTTTACATTTACATTGCAATTTCATTGTTATTTAGTTCAAAATATTTTCTAATTTCCCTTATTATTTCTTCTTTGATTCATAGCTGACTTAGAAATGCTTATGTGTTTTTAAAAATTTGAGGGTTTCAAAATATCTCTTTGTTTATGATTTATAATTGTACTGTGAATTGAGAACTTACATTATATGTTTGAATACCTGGGAATTAATGTAATTTCTTATGGCCCACCATATAGTCTTTCTAGCTGAATATTTTCTGTGCATATAAAAATATTCAGTGTTATGAAGTTTTGGGATATAGAGTCCTATACATGCCAATTCGATTAAGTTGGTTGATAGTGATGTTCAGATTTTCCATATTATTAATTATTTTTTACTATAGATTGTCTCAATCACTTAGGAAAAAGTATTTAATTTTTCAAATACAGTCATGAATTTGTCTGTTTTACCCTTTATTTCTGTCAGTTTTTAGTTCATCAATCTTGGAGCTCTGTTATTAGGTTCCTGTAAAATTAAGATTTTTATGTCATGTTCCTGAAGTGATTCTTTTTTCACTATAAAATCTCTCTCTATATATATGTCTGTTAAATATCTTTATCCAGACATCTTTGATAACAATTAAATCCACATTGCTTTCTTATGCTTACTGTTTGCATGCTATATATTTTTTGTGCTTTTCCTTTTAACTTTAATGTTTGTATATGTATAACACATCTATTTTAAATAGTTTGTTGTTGTATTTTGCTTTTCCATTCAATCTGACTATCTCTGTCTAATTGTAATGTTTAGTTCCTTTACATTTAATGAAATTGTAGAAAATTTGGGGCTTACATCTACCATCTTGCCATTTGTTTCCTATACTTCTCATTATTTTTATGTTCTTATTTTACTCTTTTTCTTTTGTATTAATCAAATTTATATTTTTATTTTAGTATTCAATTTCATTTTCCATGGACATTGTAAGTCATAACTTTTTGTTTTATTATTCTACTAGTTGTTGTAGGAATTGCAATTTAAATCCTTAACTTATTATAGACTACCACAAATTAATAAAACAAACAAAACAAATGCCTACCACTGTTACTACAGTAATAACTTGAAAATGTGATCAGAATAAGGTATGTAATTGACTTATAAAATCACAGTAGGGCTTTTTCCTTTTGATAATATCATATTAATTCTCAAGGTGAGAGAAATATGAAATCTGTTTAAAAATTTTAAAAGTAGTTATTTGAAAACATTAGGGAATAGACAATAGTTTATTCCAGAAAGAAGCACAGTTCATTAGTGTGAGCACTACAGTTTATGCTGCCTTTTCCATGCTGGGAATTTGCCAATTTTTCCATGGTACACAGAGACTGCATAGATAATAATGACCTAAACTTTGTGGCAGGCTTACTGGGTTGGAGAATATAAAATAGAATTTAGGGCTATCAGGGAACCCAGGATTGGAAGAACCTATTATAAAGGAAGGAGTTTATGAATTGGAAATAATTAAAATAAAAATAATCAAATTCTCTATTGCGAGAGCAAAAAAGGCAAACTGCAATTTGAGACTAAATATCTGGAAAAGGCTTGATGTTAGGAATATATAATTTACTCTGACAAACCAATAAGAAAGAGGAAGACAACCCAGTAGAAACATGGGCAGTGGACTTGAAATCATCACTTTGCAAAAGATAATGCCAAGTGTTCAGTAGTGACTAGGAGGGGTCTTGTAGGATGCTACAAATATTCAGTGTCTTGTGTTACACTTGTGTATTCAGTCTGTAAAAAGTTATTGACCAGTACAATCATGATTTGTGTCATTTTCTGAAGCTTTGTTGCACTTCAAAAAAGTGCTGTGAAGGGCTTCCCTGGTGGCGCAGTGGTTGAGAATCTGCCTGCCAATGCAGGGGACATGGGTTCGAGCCCTGGTCTGGGAAGATCCCACATGCTGCGGAGCAACTAGGCCTGTGAGCCACAACTACTGAGCCTGCGCATCTGGAGCCTGTGCTCCGCAACAAGAGAGGCCACAATAGTGAGAGGCCCGCGCACCGCGATGAAGAGTGGCCCCCCGCTTGCCGCAACTAGAGAAAGCCCTAGCACAGAAACGAAGACCCAACATAGCAATCAATCAATCAATCAATCAATAAAATAAATAAATCTTTAAAAAAAAAAAAAAGTGCTGTGAAAACATAAGTATTTTCCAGTTGCTTTGTCAATGGAATGATGTGCCTCATATTGCAGGCCTCATTTTTTTTTTGACTGCAAACTTAGGTAAGAATCAATTGAACTGAATTTTCTGTATCATGATTTTATTTTCTCTTTTAATTATAATCATGTACTCATGGCTTTTTCAGGCCTAATTACGTTCTTTTCTAAAAAAAATTTTATTGAAATATAGTTGGTTTCCAGTGTTGTGTTAATTTCAGGTGTACAGCAAAGTGATTCAGTTATATATATATACATATATATATATATGTATACATATTCTTTTTTAGATTCTTTTTCCTTATAGGTTATACAAGATATTGAGTATAGTTCCCTGAGCTATACAGTAGGTCCTTGTTGGTTATTTATTTTATATATAGTAGTGTGTATATTTTAATCCCAAACTCCTGATTTATCCCTCCCTGCAATTTTCCCTTTGGTAACCATGTTTGTTTTCTATGTCTGTGAGTCTATTTCTGTTTTGTAAGTAAGTTCATTTGTATCATTTTTTTAGATTCCACATATAAGAGATATATGATATTTGTCTTTTTCTGTCTGACTTCTCTTAGTACGATAATCTCTAGGTCCATCCATATAGCTGCAAATGACATTATTTTATTCTTTTTTATGGCTGAATAATATTCCATTGTGTATACGTACCACATCTTCCTTATCCATTCATCTGTCAATGGACATTTAGGTTGCTTTCATGTCTTGGCTATTGTAAATAGTGCTGCTATGAACATTGGGGTGCATGTATCTGTTTGAATTGTAGTTTTCTCCAGATATATGCCCAGAAGTGGGATTGCTGGATCATATGGTAACTCTATTATGTAATTACTCATGTTTTGTTGTTCAGATTTTGAGTATTAGCCATTAGCAGACTTCTCTCATATCTGACAAATCTATCCTTGAATTTATCATGAATAAATTCATACCTAGACATTATTTAAAGTGTTTTTCCCCTTCTGATGCCGACTAAAACAAAAATTTCCCCATGTTTATCTTGCATTTTCCTGCTACAAACATTAAACTAGTTACTGACCGCTCACTTAGAGATGAATAGTGAGAGAGGGCACTTATTAATCTTTGTATGTGGATACCTGGAATAGTGCAGGTATACATGTGGAATGCTGTCACTTTAGTAATGTAGCATAACATTACATGTGTTTTTCAAAATGCTCTGAGTTCAGGTTGATTTTCCAACCTTTTCTGAGCTCACTGTCTTTCCTTGCTCTAAGACTATTATTTCAGTTTTCCCTCTCTAGTTCAGCAACATATCATCTGCAGTCATACAAATAATTGAACAAATATGTTCAGTTTCAATTTTAGCTGAAATTCAAATTAATTTATTTATTTCCTCCTTTAAGAAGTATTTATGAAGAATCCTCTGATTATTGCCAAAATACACAGATCTAGATGAACTTCCTCGTTGCCATTAGCAAGCAAATGTTAATAAAAATTCCATTCTGCCTCTGTGAGAACACCAGATAATTTACAGACATAAAATTTCCTTTGTCAGAGCTGTATTCCCATATAATTAGTGGATAACAGCAATAGAAAGGGAAAGAAAAAGATAAGATTTTGAAATTCTGTGAAAATATTGCCATTTAATTCTTTATTTTCTTGGAGGAACAATAATTATTTTAAAATGTTTGAAAAAAATAGACCTATAGCTATGTATTTTACTACTAATAATATAATATATTGAAGAAACAAGCATAGATCTATCCTTAAAATAGGCAACAATTCCCTACTGTTTTATGGATGATTTCTGTGAAAATTTCAAGTAGTAGATAATTTCTCCATTTATTTTCTTTTAACACCTTAGAAGGTTATCCTCTACATAAGTAAAATCAATAACAGTTCTCTTAACTATTTATCTACATTGTCTTAAAACCATTAAAATTCAGTTAATTGTGGCTCACCCTTAAAATCATGTGCAGCATAGTAAATCAATGCAGTAACATTTAAATATTCATCTGTTTTCCCAAAGGAACTTTTAAAAAGTGCTTCCTGTGGTTTCAGTATGGAGGTTTCATTGATTAAATGTAGTTCCAGTGTTTTAATTGAAGAGAGTCTGTTTCAAGTAGAAACTTATTTCTGAGGCCAAGTTTCTGAATGCAGTTTTTAAAAACCAAATTTATTTGCAAACTATAGAATTCTAAATCTCAGTTCCTTTTCATAAGAGAGGTTGTTGCATAGACTGCTACTTGCCTATTCAATATCTTTTCTCCCTTTTCTTACTTAAAACAAAACAGATTTCATTCTGAGTAAGAGTGATCCCCATTAAGAGCCTAAATTTTGCAGCCTTTCTTGCAGCTAGGAATGATCAATGAGAAGTAAGTGGAAGTTGTGATTTAGAGCATCCTTAAATGAGCTGGCTCACCTCAGTATTATGCTGTTTTTCTTTTATTGCCTTGTATCATTTCTTTGCCTGGGATATTGGTGTGATGCTTAGAGCTTCCAAAGCCACCTCTGATCATGAGGTACATGTGAAAATCAATACTAAAGATCATGGAGCAGAAAAGTAAAGGGAGTCTGGATCCCTGAAGACCATGTAGCTGATATGACAACTCCGAATTGCTTATCCCTGGCCTTTCTGGACATAAATAAAATAAAACAAATAAACCTCTACTTTTCTTAAACCACGTATTGGGGTTTCTGTTAGACAACACCTGAACCTCATCCTAACTGAAACAAAGGTCTATTAAAAGACAAACAATGTGGAGGGGAGGGATAAATCAAGAGATTGGGTGAACATAGACACACTACTATATATAAGATACATAACCAACAAGGACTTACTGTATAGCACAGGGAACTCTACTTAATATTCTGTGATTACCTATATGAGAAAAGAATCTAAAAAAGAATGAATATATGTATATGTATAATATATATGATTCACTTCGCTGTACACCTGAAACTAACACAACATTGTAAATCAACTATACTCCAGTAAAATTAAAATATTAAAAAAAGACAAACAAATAAATAAATAACGTTTGGCTCCTGCACACATTAAAACAAGGCTGGCGAGAATTAAATCAGTATGTTATTAATGTTTTTTCTTTGCTGTGAGATCTACCTGCTTTTGCCTAATTCCTACACACACAAACACATTTCCTTTTCCTTTACAGGAAGAGCTAGATAAGTGACGATTTATATGAGCCTTTCTCTACTTCAGTTTTACCCCTTTGCACATCTATAATCTTGGCAGTTATTCAGTATTTGTCTAGAAATTTGTCAACTACCAGTCTAGCTGGTGTTGAAGGCGCAGTTTCATGGCACACATTACTGTGTGTGATGTCTCCACCCCATAATAATCAGGCTTTATTTCCCTTAAACCCACATTTCTCAGCTGCTAGTTCCTTATTTCAAAATTCTCTGGAAAGCCTCTAATGCTAGAATTCACAAAAGTAGTCTGAACATTTTAACTCTGGTCATTTAAGATTGTAATTTATTGTCAATTCAGGGAAATAAACAAGTTGGGCTCATGGGAGAAGTGGATTTAGGCCATTAAAGCAACTCCTTCTTTATTTCCCAACAATGCTGTTGTGATCTTTTCACAAGGATGACACAGCCTCTGGTGACATCTGGTTTCCCTGTGATTTCCCACCATCCCTCTAAAAACAGTTTAGCCGCTGTCTCAGTTACATTTTGATATCTTGAGCATAGTCACTAAGATATAGCGTAATATAATGGAGTCTAGTGTAGTTGGAATGTGTGTATGCATGTTTCTTATTAAGATTATACCTAAGTATTTTAAACATTTTGTTTTATTTTATGAATGGAATTTCCCATTACACGTTTTCAATTAATTATTGTTTGTTTGCATAAGAAAATATTTCAATATATTCAGATTTATTTTCTAATTAAATGAGCTCTCTTCTATTAATTGATTAATTGATTTTTTTCCTGTTTCTCTTTTTTTAATTTTTATTTTATATTGGAGTATAGGTGATGAACAATGTTGTGTTAGTTTCAGGCGTACAGCAAAGTGATTCAGTTATACATATACATGTATCTATTGTTTTCAAATTCTTTTCCCATTTAGGTTGTTACATAATATTGAGCAGAGTTCCCTGTGCTATACACTAGGTCCTTGTTGGTTATCATTTTAAATATGGCAATGTGTACATGTCAATCACAAACTCCCTAACTATCCTTCCCCCCCAGCACACACACCCTTCCCCCTTGGTAACCGTAAGTTCATTCTCTAAGTCTGTGAGTCTGTTTCTGTTTCCCTTGATTTTCTTGTGAGACAAGCCTATTAGGTGCATATAATTTAGATTTCTTCTTTTATTTCTAAGAATTCTCTTATTGCATTAGCCAATATTTCCAACAGCACATGACAATCAACATTCTTATTTTGTTCATAAATTTAATGTATTAAATTTTACTTAGTTTTATTTATAAATTAAATATAAATTTCCTTTAATATTCTATATTATTTTAAACAATATGGAAATAAAATCATGTAGCAATACATTTATAAAAGTAGAATTCAGAGGGCAGAGTGGACACATAAAAATTGAATAACTAAATCTGAGGAAATTAAGTTACCTCAGTTTCGTATGATGTAAAAACTGCTACAATTTATCTGCTTAAAAAAATCCACCATATACTCCAAAATCAATCTCTCTTTACCAAAAAGTCTCACCTGATAGTCACAAGAAATATATTCCCCTTATCTTATACAACTGTTGATTCTGACTTTTATTTCTACATTAGCAGTTATCTCATACTTTTTGTTTTAGTTATTTTGAAATATTTATGTGCCATCACTGGACTGTAAAGTGTTGAGAACTATAAATAATGCCCAATAATTTTGTATTCATCACAGTATCTCGCTTTAGTGCCTTGTACATAGTAGGTATTCAATATGTGTTTACGATGGAGAATATTGTTTGTTGTTTATTTTACAAAATTCAAATAAGAGTCATATTATCATTGTCAGCAGCAACATCTTTCTACCGCAATATGTTGGAAAGTTAATTTTCTATGACTCTAAATGGTCTGAAAAGTTCTACAAACACAGAATCATGAAAAATGTAAAAAAGGTAGAAACTATTTTGGGGGACTATTTTTTTAATCAAATGATATTTTTAATGTGAGTTGAAAATGTGAGTAGGTTATGTATTTTTGAGTATTGCCCAATATATTTAAAATAAAGTGCTCTTATCTAGAATTTTTTCTGAGCCATTTTTAAACTATCAGGGCAAATTTTTAAGGTAAAACTGTCCACTGTATTATAATTATGATCTGAACAATAAATATAAGAGGTATCTTGTAGGAAGAAGATATATTTCTTTGTCCAGAAGACACTTATATTTCTAGAAGAGAAGGATTAAGGAATCAGGGCCTTTCTTGCTCAAGTGTGCCTTCGTTTTGTCTCCTGACTTGGAGATTTTAGGCCGACCTCCTGGGAATGCATCTGAGAGTGAATGGGTATGAGAAGCAGCAGCCACTTTGACTAAAGCAATGAAAGACGTGAAGCATATCCCTCTTCCTTGTACAAAAAACTCAGGGTAGAAAGGAGTATAAAACTTGTCTCAATTTTTTGGAATTAGAAAAAAATCTATAAACTGCCTTTAAATGGCCTTATGACCTTAGAGTTTTTCTTGACAAACGACTTTATTTTGACTCATTTTATACACGAGAAATCTGAATTCCAATTAAAGTGGCTTATCCGAGTTCAATATCGATAAGGGGAAAGCAGAGCCATGATGGATGTAAACCTCAGTTCCCCTGACTGCCAGTACAGAGAACTTTGTGTTCAATGAAGTCCATGGAATACTACTTCCACTATTTATCATAACTACCATTTGCTGAAAAAAATCACTGTAAGTAGTTACATAGATTATTTCATTGGATTTTCAAAACATGTGTTGACTTGTATACTGATACACTATATATAGATGAAAAAAAAGTTTTCCAAGAAATTTTAGGTAAAATTTTCCAAGGTCACATAGCTGTCAAGTGGGAAGGTTGAGTTACAGTTGTAAGAAAAGTAACTAGCTTATTTATTAAAAGTTTAGAATTTAATTGTATCTGAATTTGGAAATTTAAATAATACACATTTAATTTGCAAATTTCTATTACCTGTATAAATAATGAAAGAAGTCCTAAAAATTCATTATTTTGTGACAATACTGCCTTGCACACATATCTTTACCAGTCATGTGAGGTCTGCAGGAATGGAAATTTGTTCTGAGTTAATTCTGTGGGAATACCATTTCTAAATTTATACATGCTGTAGCTGAGTGATTATAAGCAAGCAAGCTACAGAACGACACTCTCTCCCTCATCAAAAGAACCCGACAAACTTCTAGCATATGGAAGGATTTCTGCACTACAAGTTATTCTGAGAGGGAAACACATGATTTATAAATACTGTCAAATAAAATATGCATTTCCAAATGCTAGTAATATGGCAAAATATGTCATATAGCATAGATAAATGCCCTTCCACACCTTCTTATAATCACTTCCTGATGTAATCAATATACTTTGCAATCAGACCAATTCAAGTTCATATCTGATTGCACCGTTCATAATCTGTGTGGTCTGGGGTGAGTTCCTTGACCTCTCCTGGTCCTCCTCCTTTTTCTTATCTATAAAATGTGAATAATAATAACTTCTGTATAGGGTTGTTGTAAGATTCAAGTAGGATAATATGCATAAGGCAGTTAGCCCAGTGCCTAATATCCAGCATTCAAAAAGTGTTACCTCTCATGTTTCTTCTGTAATAGCTTCTGTAAAGCTATTACAAATATTTCTCATGAATGTATACGGGAAAACCCAGGCTGAAGAAGGGAAAGTCACTGTTTCTAGTTTTCTCAGTAGGAAACTTTATGCATCTATTTATGAGCAGGATTATCAACACAAAAGATATAATCAGCAATCATATCTCACCTATTAGATTGGTGCAAATCCAAAAGGTATTTGACAATACCTCTGTTGGTGGGTTGTGAGGAAAGAGCCAGTATCATAGAGTGTTGGTGGATGTAAAGTGTCAAACCTCCATGGAGGGCAATTTGACACTTTCTAAAAAAACTTAGAAATACATACATTCTTAGACTCAGTTATTTATGTATATATAAATGGCAAATTGGCTTACATGATTATGGAGGCTGAGAAGTCCCATCATCTGCCATCTGTAAACTGCAGAACCAGAAAGCCAGTAATGTGATTCAGTTTGCATTCAAAGGCCTGAGAATCAGGGGAGTCAGTGGTGTCAATTCTAGACTGAGGGCCAGAAAAGATGAGATGAGATATCTCTGCTCATGCAGTGAGGCAGGAGAAAAGGGACCAATTCCTTCTACCTCTGCTTTTTGTGCTATTCAGTCCCTCCACACTGGGAAGGACAATCTATTTTACTGAGTCCAGTGATTCAAATGCTGATCTCATCCAGTAACACCCTCACAAATGCATCCTGAAATAATGTTTAATCTGGGCACCCTGTGGCCAGTCAAGTTGATGGTAAACCATAACAGTGTATATCTATGTATATATGTATATATATGTATATGTATATACATAGAAAGATACCTACATATCTATATAGATATTATATATCTATATATTTCTCTATCTATCTATCTATGACTCCAAATGGTGACAGTGAAGTAGATAATAGTGTGAGTGGGTGTTTAAACGAGGAGAAAAGATAACATTTAAATTTTCTTGTTAATACAGAAAATAATTTTGGGGAGATACACAAGAAATGAATGGGAGTGGGATACACAAAAAATGAGTGGGACCTAAGGGTGGGAGAAACTTTTCAGTTTGCCATTATAATTTTTAATGTGTTTGATTTTAAGTACATAGAATTTGAAGATTAAGGAAAGGTAGAGAATCAGTAGAAGGCTTCTCCAGCAGCATACCAGAAGCCATACTCCCATAGAGTTTTTTTTTATTTTTATTTTTTTAATTTATTTTAAAATTCTCTATTAGAGTATATTTGAGTTACAATATTGTGTTAGTTTCAGATGTATAGCAAAGTGATTTAGTTATACATACACATATATCTATTTTTTTTTAAAACATCTTTATTGGAGTATAATTGCTTTACAATGATGTGTTAGTTTCTGCTTTATAACAAAGTGAATCGGTTATACATATACATATGTTCCCATATCTCTTCCCTCTTGCGTCTCCCTCCCTCCCACCCTCCCTATCCCACCCCTCTAGGTGGTCACAAAGCACCGAGCTGATCTCCCTATGCTATGCGGCTGCTTCCCACTAGCTATCTATTTTACATTTGGTAGTGTATATATGTCCATGCCACTCTCTCACCCTGTCACTTCTTACCCCTCCCCCTCCCCATATCCTCAAGTCCATTCTCTAGTAGATCTGTGTCTTTATTCCCGTCTTGCCACTAGGTTCTTCATGACTTTTTTTTTTTTCCTTAGATTCCATATATATGTGTTAGCATACTGTATTTCTTTTTCTCTTTCTGACTTACTTCACTTTGTATGACAGACTCTAACTCCATCCACCTCACTACAAATACCTCCATTTCATTTCTTTTTATGGCTGAGTAATATTCCATTGTATATATGTGCCACATCTTCTTTATCCATTCATCCGATGATGGACACTTAGGTTGCTTCCATGTCCTGGCTATTGTAAATAGAGCTGCAATGAACATTTTGGTACATGACTCTTTTTGAATTATGGTTTTCTCAGGGTATATGCCCAGTAGTGGGATTGCTGGGTCGTATGGTAGTTCTATTTTTAGTTTTTTAAGGAACCTCCATACTGTTCTCCATAGTGGCTGTATCAATTTACATTCCCACCAAGAGTGCAAGAGGGTTCCCTTTTCTCCACACCCTCTCCAGCATTTATTGTTTCTAGATTTTTTGATGATGGCCATTCTGACAGGTGTGAGATGATATCTCATTGTAGTTTTGATTTGCATTTCTCTAATGATTAATGATGTTGAGCATTCTTTCATGTGTCTGTTGGCAATCTGTATATCTTCTTTGGAGAAATGTCTATTTAGGTCTTCTGCCCATTTTTGGATTGGGTTGTTTGTTTTTTTGTTATTGAGCTGCATGAGCTGCTTGTAAATCTTGGAGATTAATCCTTTGTCAGTTGCTTCATTTGCAAATATTTTCTCCCATTCTGAGGGTTGTCTTTTGGTCTTGTTTGTGGTTTCCTTTGCTGTGTAAAAGCTTTTAAGTTTCATTAGGTCCCATTTGTTTATTTGTGTTTTTATTTCCATTTCTCTAGGAGCTGGGTCAAAAAGGATCTTGCTGTGATTTATGTCATAGAGTGTTCTGCCTATGTTTTCCTCTAAGAGTTTGATAATGACTGGCCTTACACTTAGGTCTTTAATCCATTTTGAGTTTATTTTTGTGTATGGTGTCAGAGAGTGTTCTAACTTCATACTTTTACATGTACCTGTCCAGTTTTCCCAGCACCACTTATTGAAGAGGCTGTCTTTTCTCCACTGTATATGCTTGCCTCCTTTATCAAAGATAAGGTGACCATATGTGTGTGGGTTTGCCTCTGGGCTTTCTATCCTGTTCCATTGATCTATGTTTCTGTTTTTGTGCCTGTACAAAACTGTCTTGATTACTGTAGCTTTGTAATATAGTCTGAAGTCAGGGAGCCTGATTCCTCCAGCTCCATTTTTCTTTCTCAAGATTGCTTTGGCTATTCGGGGTCTTTTGTGTTTCCATACAAATGGTGAAATTTTTTGTTCTAGTTCTATGAAAAATGCCAGTGGTAGTTTGATAGGGATTGCATTGAATCTGTAGATTGCTTTGGGTAGCAGAGTCATTTTCACAATGTTGATTCTTCCAATCCAAGAACATGGTATATCTCTCCATCTTTCTGTATCATCTTTAATTTCTTTCATCAGTGTCTTATAATTTTCTGCATACAGATCTTTTGTCTCCTTAGGTAGGTTTATTCCTAGGCATTTTATTCTTTTTGTTGCAATGGTAAATGGGAGTGTTTTCTTCATTTCACTTTCACATTTTTCATCATTAGTGTATAGGAATGCAAGAGATTTCTGTGCATTACTTTTGTATCCTGCTACTTTACCAAATTCATTGATTAGCTCTAGTAGTTTTCTGGTAGCATCTTTAGGATTCTCTATGTATAGTATCATGTCATCTGCAAAGAGTGACAGCTTTACTTCTTCTTTTCCGATTTGGATTCCTTTTATTTCTTTTTCCTCTCTGATTGCTGTGGCTAACACTTCCAAAACTATGTTGAATAATAGTGGTGAGAGTGGGCAACCTTGTCTTGTTCCTGATCTTAGTGGAAATGGTTTCAGTTTTTCACCATTGAGGACAATGTTGGCTGTGGGTTTGTCATATATGGCCTTTGTTATGTTGAGGAAAGTTCCCTCTATGCCTACTTTCTGCAGGGCTTTTATCATAAATGGGTGTTGAATTTTGTCTAAAGCTTTCTCGGCATCTCTTGAGATGATCATATGGTTTTTCTCCTTCAATTTGTTAATATGATGTATCACGTTGATTGATTTGTGTATATTGAAGAATCCTTGCATTCCTGGGATAAACCCAACTTGATCATGGTGTATGATCCTTTTAATGTGCTGTTGGATTCTGTTTGCTAGTATTTTGTTGAGGATTTTTGCATCTATGTTAATCAGTGATATTGGCCTGTAGTTTTCTTTCTTTGTGACATCTTTGTCTGGTTTTGGTATCAGGGTGATGGTGGCCTTGTAGAATGAGTTGGGGAGTGTTCCTCCCTCTGCAATATTTTGGAAGAGTTTGAGAAGGATAGGTGTTAGCTCTTCTCTAAATGTTTGATAGAATTCGCCTGTGAAGCCATCTGGTCCTGGGCTTTTGTTTGTTGGAAGATTTTTAATCACAGTTTCAATTTCAGTGCTTGTGATTGGTCTGTTTATGTTTTCTATTTCTTCCTGGTTCAGTATCAGAAGGTTGTGCTTTTCTAAGAATGTGTCCATTTCTTCCAGGTTGTCCATTTTATTGGCATAGAGTTGCTTGTAGTAATCTCTCATGATCGTTTGTATTTCTGCAGTGTCAGTGGTTACTTCTCCTTTTTCATTTCTAATTCTATTGATTTGAGTCTTCTCCCTTTTTCTCTTGATGAGTCTGGCTAATGGTTTATCAATTTTGTTTATCTTCTCAAAGAACCAGCTTTTAGTTTTATTGATTTTTGCTATTGTCTCCTTCATTTCTTTTTCATTTATTTCTGATCTGATCTTTATGATTTCTTTCCTTCTGCTAACTTTGGGGTTTTTTTGTTCTTCTTTCTCTAATTGCTTTAGGTGCAAGGTTAGGTTGTTTATTTGAAATGTTTCCTGTTTCTTGATATAGGCTTGTATTGCTATAAACTTCCCTCTTAGAACTGCTTTTGCTGCATCCCATAGGTTTTGGGTCATCGTGTCTCCATTGTCTTTTGTTTCTAGGTATTTTTTGATTTCCCCTTTGATTTCTTCAGTGATCACTTCGTTATTAAGTAGTGTATTGTGTAGCCTCCATGTGTTTGTATTTTTTACAGATCTTTTCCTGTAATTGATATCTAGTCTCATAGCATTGTGGTCAGAAAAGATACTTGATATGATTTCAATTTTCTTAAATTTACCAAGGCTTGATTTGTGACCCAGGATATGATCTATCCTGGAGAATGTTCAATGAGCACTTGAGAAAAATGTGTATTCTGTTGTTTTTGGGTGGAATGTCCTATAAATATCAATTAAGTCCATCTTGTTTAATGTATCATTTAAAGCTTGTGTTTCCTTATTTATTTTCATTTTGGATGATCTGTCCATTGGTGAAAGTGGGGTGTTAAAGTCCCCTACTATGATTGTGTTACTGTCGATTTCCTCTTTTATGGCTGTTAGTATTTGCCTTATGTATTGAGGTGCTCCTATGTTGGGTGCATATATATTTACAATTGTTATACCTTCCTCTTGGATGGATCCCTTGATCATTATATAGTGTCCTTCTTTGTCTCCTGTAATAGTCTTTATTTTAAAGTCTATTTTGTCTGATATTCCTGTAGAGTTTTTATTTGAAGTGGTCACTTGGATAGGAAATATCTTTTTAAAATCATGTGGATATAACTTAAAGTCTTTTAGCCTTCCTTTTTAAAAATATAGTTTGAACTTCATAGTGTGTTGCATATCATTTAAATACCTTAATGTTTGAAAATAGGTATCTTTCTGGCACATTTAATATTGTGCACATAACTAAATGCATGTAGTCAACTAATGAAGATAAGGTATACATCAAATGAGGTAATGTGCTTCTGTTTATAAAACAAAATATGGCTATAACTTGGTAAGTCCCTGTTGTGACTTTGTTAAATTAGCATTTGTTAAGTAGAGGCTAGGGGTGTCAGATGGTGAGCCTGGGTTCAATAAAATACCACAGAGGAATTAGAATAGAGGTTATTATTCAGAGGTCCTGGAGGAAGTACGTGTCAAGCTTGGGGTTGGGGGGCACATGGGGAGATCAAGGCAGGGTACAGGCAGAGAGAGACAGGACCTGGGGAGCATGGCTTCATTAGGGTCCAAGGGTGGAGCACTTTGGGGTTCCTAGGCTAAAGCTGTATTGGTCAATTCAAACCAAAAAGAGTGAGGTTCTGGTAAGCTTTGTGGGGGTCTTATCTAAGAAGCACACAAGGGGAAGGACCTGGGAGGCAGGGAGACTCTTTACCACAAAGGCCTTTGGGGGAGTCATATCAGGAAATTAATTCCAATGCCCAAATCCTATCCTTAACCACTTCACAATGAATAAAATCAGAAAATGTGTGTTGACATAAAAGAGTCAAAAAATATTTGAAAAAGAAGACAGATCTCCAAGAGTCTGTTCATATTTTTTTTTCCTTTTTTTGTTGGACTATTGCTGTAACTACTGTTGCTTAAAATAAAGTGGCCGTTAGCTGAGACTGGGTTGTTTGACTATGCCGTAAATTCTGCTCTCTGATACTTGTGGGATCAACAATGCAAGGAGGAAATTCAGTATTTAACAAGGGCCACTCTGAGGCTGACATCACACTAAATATTTTTCATATGTTATCTCATTTAATTTTCACAATTATATTAGATAGTATCTACTTCCATTGCAATGAAAAGAAAATTGAGGCAGAAAGGGGATAAGAAAGCCTCCTTAGGACCTGTAGACTGTAGGTGATGGAGCAGGAATTCAGGTCTATTTTCTCTTAAAGCCTTGTTTTCCCCCGCTCTTCATGATATCCTCTATACATTTGCAGTAATATTTTTCTTAATTTTCTACTCAACTATAAATATATATAAAGGATGTTTTTAAGATATTTTTATTTAAAATATTTATTTATATTTCATCAAATAAGTAATTTTGGAGACCTAAATAGAACATGTTCTCAACTTGTAAGCACTAAAATTCCAAACATATTTTGTCAAGTTGTTAGAAACTTGGACCAACATTTATCCGAGGAAAAACATTACAACTCATAGTTAAGACGTGTTGTTAGTCCACAAGAGCTGATAAGACAGCTGGCCAAATATGGTCATAGGACCATACAGCTTAACAACCATTTAGAAAAAATATTTTTTCATATTTCAGTTGCAATATCTGGGGACATGTCTTTTTACCTCAACCCGAAGTTTGGGAACCCATGTCCATCCCATCCCCATAATTTTGTGCAGGGAACAAACTCCCTTCCAGGATAAGCATTAGTGAGAGCAGAGACTGAACATGTACATATCGGGGGAAGAAACTGAGGACAAAGTGTTTCATACTGATACTCATATTTTTAGGTCTGATGGGTGTTTCTAAAGTATTCCTGTGAAAAACTATGATCATAAAAATGTTAATATATCTCAGAGGTAAAAGTTAAAGATTTCAAATAAAAATAGTTATTCTAGAAGCAGTGGCTCCACCCTTCCTTCAGAAAGGGGCAGGACTACTTATAGGTGAAGTGTTCATAAAAAGGGGCCTGTTTGGGGTAATTTAATCTATTTTAAAACCTTCTGTCCATTTTATTTTTACCCAGAGGTTGGGTCAAGTAAAGCAATTTTATTATAGGTAACTGAATTTTCCTATTTTCTATGAAAGGAACATATTGAGGCAATCAAATAGATATATAAAGTAGATGAGAAACAACTCAAAATGAAAAAAAAAGTACACTGAAGCCTGGGGAAAGCAGCATTCTTGGTTGCCAAATAGTTTTAAGTGTTATGGATTAAAGGCCATCAAAAGCATTTCCTTTATAATGAACAGCTGCTAGCTGAAATCAAACTTTGTGTGTACGCAGAAAGCTTTTGCTGTGGTCCTTGTGGGTAAAATAATAGTCAAAATGATTCTGATAATTGAAAGTAAGTAGGCCGTACAGTTCCCAACTGCCACAACAAAAACATTTTGGAAAATTGGATCTCTCACACAAGCTAAAATATGTGGCAATTTGTTTTTATGGAAATTATATTTATAAGCTTGGTGTTAAACTGAAGGCAAGGTCCTAGCCTAGACCTCTCTTCAGATTTACCATATCCAAGTAAATTAACCTATTGAAAATTCTTCCTGTGTTTAAATTGGTTCATTTAAGAAGTTGTAAAAGCCTTTATTAAAGAACCTTCTCTAAGGTTCTTTACATCTCTATATAGTCTGGATAGACTATATAATTCATTACCCTGTGACCACATTTCCAAATATAGTTAATAAGGAACAGACCCTACTATCACAATTTAATATGTATAATTGGGGGAGAGGGACATGTTTGCATGTATTTGAAAGAGCTGTTGAAGTATTATAATTCATCAGAGAAGCTAGAATTGCGAACCGGCTTGTTTTGTACCCCACAAGACCAACTTCTAAGGACAGAATCAAGCAGGCTCTGTACCCCGTGTTTTCCATTGGGATTTGCTGTTGTCATTGAGAGGGGATCAGAGGACAAGGTGGGAGATGGATAGGGCACCTATTTGCCTAGTTTCTCCCTGCTGGGCTAGAGTTTGCCAGTGGCTAGCCCTGTTCCTCTACCAGAGGGTTCTCTCAAGTGGCCACTCTCCTATAGCTACAGCTATCTCTGGGTCTGGTATATGTACAGAGGACAGTGTGAAGACACAGTGAGAAGACAGCCATGGACAGGCTGAGGAGAAGTGCCTGGAACAGATCTTTCTTTCACAGCCCTCAGAAGGAACTAACCCTACTAATACCTTGATCTCAGACTTCTGGCTTCCAGGACTGTGAGAAAATAAATTTATCTGTATCTGTAGATTCCACATCAGCTGATTCAACCAACTATGGGTCAAAAATATTTGGGAAAAAAATTCCAGAAATTTCCAAAAGGCAAAACTTGAATTTGCCATGCACCAGGAACTATTTACCTAGCATTTACATTGTATCAGCTATTATAACTACAGAAGATTTAAAGTATACAGGAGGCTATGCATAGGTTATATGCAAATACTATGCCATTTTGTATAAGATACTTGAGCATCTCTAGATTTTGGTACCCAGTGGGGGTTCTGGAACCAATCCCCCAAGGATCTGAGGGATAACTGTGTGTTGTTTAAGCCACCCAGTCTGTGGCACTTTGTTCTGGAAGGCTTTGTAAACCAATACATATTCTCCTTCTCATTGCCACTTCAGACCTAGGCATGGTAACAGCTTTCCGTTATTGGATGTTGCAGATGAACTTGAGATAGGCTAATATACTATGGAAGGGTGTTGAACAAGAACCACACCATACAGTATATTCATGTTCAAATGTTCAGGGAGAATGTAATAACCTAAGATTGCTTGAAGATTTAGGAGAAAGTCTCACAATACCTGAGTGTATTCATAATAAGAAAAAGTTTAACTATTAAACCTTGTTACTTTTCTAGAGAAAGCTTTCTGACATGTATAACCTATAGTCCTCTCTTCTTTTATTTTTCCAAACGTTAACAAATCACATATTATTCAAAAGAAGAAGTCATACATTTCTTATAATATTTCTTAAAGTAATTTCTGTATTCTATTATTCTACTGCAGTGAACAGATCTAGGATATGACCTAGTTAAACACTCAATTTGGGTGAGTAAATGACATTTGCAAAAACTGATTGAAAGTTGTGAATAGTAGTAAAAATGACCACATAGAAATTGTAACGTCAAACTTTCTACCTTACGTCTAGATTTTGGAAAATTAAATACATTTTCTGAATGATTTACTTATTTGAAATTTTTTATTATAGGTGAAATAAAAACATACACTCTGTATGTTAGGTTTGCTTCCTGATATTGTCCACAGAAGTAGAACCTCTGTGAATATCTGTTGTAAATAGGATATTGAAGACTAAAGTAAATGTAGTTAAATTTAAAGCAAACACTGTTAAAATATTTTAGGTATCAAAACATTGCCCTAACATTTACTTTAGGTATTGTGGGGACTTGATTACCTAAAGGGTTCTCCTATTAAACAACACAACAACAACAACCTCTTGGGGAAATAAAAAACAACATTCTTTATAATATATTGATAGGCTTAAAAAATAAGTTAAAAAATAAAAAAGCTAAGGTATTTGTTACCTACCACTATAAAAGCAAAACGTGAAAACAGCAGAGCAGTGAGCACTAAGCATTTGCAAAAGCATTTGTATTCCTATTAGATGACTGAGCCTTTGGACAGAGCACCACGAGGGGGAGTTGCCTATGAGACTCTTGCACTAGTCCAGAGAGCCTCCAAGTGCTCTAAAAATTTTGTAGGAAGGCAGAACACTTAGCTTTTGCAAGAAACAATCACAAATTTCTCTGCATAAAAGAATCTCCCATTTAGACACTCATCATTCACACAAATTAAAATTATTATATAACCATATATAAACTATTAATTTTTTTTTAAAGGGAGAGAAATAAGAGAAAAAGAGCCAGAATCAAAAGTTTATCATATTCATTTGGTGAGATTTGAAAATAAAACAAATCAAACTCTTAGAAATACAAAATAGAGAAGCGTCAAACATGTAAATAAAATGGTGAAAAGCACATTAGATTTAGCTAAAAAAAAAAAAAAAAAAACTTTCACCAGAATAGAATCAGAAGGAATTACTCAGAGCAGAGCTAAAAGATATAAGGAGATGTAAAATGTGGGAAACAGATAAAGAGGCACATTAAAAATTCAACAACTTCTATATATTTCTTATCAAAATTGAATCAAGAAGAAATAGACAATCTGAATTATTCCTATCAAAGAAATTAAATTTGTAACAACGACAATAAAAATATTCCCAGGGAGAACTCTCTAGAACAAGGTGATTTCATTGGTGCATTCTTAACAAACAATTAAGAAAGAAATATCACCAGCCTTGCAAAAAGTCTTTAGAAAATAGAGGAAGGAGCATTTTCTATCTTATTTTATTAGGTTAACATAACTTCTATAAGTAAATCTGACACATATAATGAAAGTAAAAGAAAATTACAGATCTATATTCCTTTTCCACATAGAATTAAATATGTTCAACAAAATCTTAGCAAGTAAAATTCAGCAATATTAACAAGGATAGTAAACCCTGATAAAAATAGTGGAATTTATTAGTAAATTCAGTAAGGGCACAGACTAGAAGTCAACATTCAAAAATAATGTTATTTCTAGGTAGTAGCAAAACTTAAACTAGAAAGACCAGTAAAGTACCATCAATATCATAAATTGCTTTGAAATATATTTGATAAAGAGGTCCAAGCCCTTTACCCAAAGGAGTATAAAAAAATGAAGAATACAGTAGGGAAGCCTAAATAAATGGAGAACTATACCATATTTATTATTTATCGTAAATTCAATAGTATTGAGTTCGTTATTCTCACAATTGATCTATAGATTCAAAACTATCTTTCCCCCTTAAAAAAATGTCCAGCACACTTTTGTTCTTTTAGAATTTAAGTGTATTCTAAAATTTATATGAAAATTCAAGACTTTCTTAATACACACAACAATTTTGAAAAGGAATAAGGTTGTAGAATATACACAACTTCATCTGAAGCTGTGTCATAAAGCTATAACATATGGCATTTGCATGAGGATAGGCAGTTAGGTCAATGGAACAGAATAAAGTCCAGATATTAACCCACACTTAATATGGTCATGAAAAAAATAAAATGTTATTTATTTATCAAGGAAATGCAAATTAATATCACAATTAGATATCACTTCACAGCCACTAGAATTGATACAATTATAAAAACTGGCAATATTAAATGCTGACAAAAACGTAGAGCTACTGGAACGCTTGTATCACTGTCGAGATGGTAAAATGATACAACCAGTTTTGAAAACACATTGGCAATGTGTTTATAAATTTAAATTTATGCTTACCACATGTTTCAAAAATTATACTCCTTGTAAATAACCAAAAGAAATGAAAATGTGTGTCCACAAAAGGAGTTGTATACAATACTCACAGCATCTTAATTCATAACATAACTAGAAACAAGCCAAATGTGCATCGACAGGTGTATGCATAAGCAAATTGTGGACATTCACACAATGGAATACTAATGGGCAGTAAAACAAATGAACATGTGGTAACACAGCGATAGCCAGGTAATGGAAATCAGAACAGAATTGTACGTATTGAATGACTCCATTTGAATGAAGTTTTAGAATAGGTAAAGCTAATTTCCAGAAATAGCAAACATATCAGTGGTCACTTGGGGGATGGGTTTAGTGGAATTGATTGCAAAGGGACAAGAAAATATTTTTAGTTAATAAAAATGTCCTATACATCAATTGAGCTAGTGCTTACGTGTTTATCTATTTGTCAAAACTCAAGACTGTATACTTAAAATGTGTGAATTGTATTACATGTTAATTAAACCTTAATAATGTTGATAAAACACAAACAACCAAGGAAAGAAAGATAGATGCTCTACAAAGAAAGGACAGTTGAACTCAGAGCAAACTTTTCAGTGGCAAGAATTGAAACCAGGCAAAGTGGAAAATAGCTTTAAAATATTCTGAGAAAGTAACCAAATCAAATTGCGTATTCAGTGAAAGTATCTTTCAAGAACAAGGGCAATAAGGACATTTTCAGATAAACAACAACTAAGGCTACCCATTGAGCTTCACTAAAGGAACTTCTAAAGGATATACTTTAGTTTAAAAAAAAAAAAGAAGAGAAGCAATTTTGATTAAAAAAATTGGTAACCATATGGGTATACAGAGCAGATATTATTTGTATAAAATAATGTGATAATGTTAAAATTGAGCGAGTTAAAAAGACCAAAAGCAGCGGTCAAATTTTCTAATCAGAGAGTACGTTCTAAGATTTTCTTTTCATTTAGGAGGATTAATATATTGATTAAGTTTTGCTTTTGATAAATTAAGTTTGAAGGGCAAAATTTAAGGGTAAATTCTAAGAAATAGGAACAGTATATAACTTTCCAAACTAGTAAAGTGAAAGAATGAAAAAAAGAAACCCAACAAGTAGAATAATTCAATTATTCAAAAAAATCCCTAAATAAAAATAAACATAGAGAAAATGGGATATCAAAAACAAAAAGTAGGATGGTAGACACAAGTTCAAACATAACAGTAAATAAAATAAATGTAATTAAATCCACTTTTTGAAAATAGAAATTTTCGTATTAGATTTTTATTTACATTCTATATCCTACTGTGAGACCTAGCTAAAACATTAGATCAAAAAAGTGGAAAAATATGATGAAAAAAGTACTAGTAGGCAATTTAAAGAAAATAATATTAGGTTAATTATAGAAATATCAGACATATCATAACATTTCTGATTTAAAACAAAATACTATGTTAATGATATAAAAGTAATAAAATGTTCAATTATCCAGAAAAATTAAAACAGTAAAAAACCTTAAATATATAAATTTTTAAATAGTGATGAAATTGCATAGAAATATAATATGTTGCTACTAAAATAATAATATTAATTATATAATTATATGCCTATAATTATAAATAAATAGATAAAACCCATTTATCCATTGTTCATCACAGTAGGAGATTTCAATCCAATTGTATTGATTACTGATAAGTGTAGTAGAATAAAAATTATGATATATATTTATAAAATGTAATAATCATTCATATGTAAATACACAGATTTATATATAATGCACATAGTATATATATACATGCATATATATATAGTCCTATTCTTCTGAAGCATATATAAAACATTTTTAAAAGTAATAACATATTAAGAAAAATTGATTTACACAATATCCTCTGGCTGAAGTTCAATTAATTTTTAAAATAGTAATCAAAATATATTTAAATAGATCCCATATTTTATTATTTAAATAAATATATTTATCCAAATCACACACAGGAAAACTTCA
This sequence comes from Eubalaena glacialis, assembly GCF_028564815.1. NCBI lineage: Eukaryota > Metazoa > Chordata > Mammalia > Artiodactyla > Balaenidae > Eubalaena > Eubalaena glacialis. The sequence goes on along the minus strand of NC_083718.1, from coordinate 8,415,525 downwards.
AATGGAAATTATAGATTAATTATTTATCAACAATAATGGAAAAAACTCACATATCAAACACAGGTGGACCCTGGTGAAAGCAGTCCATCAAGGACTATTTTTAATAATACAGCAATGGATAGTTGTAGAAAAAAATAAAGGTTAAAGTTTAGTAAACCTATTATCCAAATTGAGAGTGTGGAAAAGAAATAGCATTATATCCAATAAAATAAGTAACACATAATGATAGTAAGAGAAGAAAAAGAAGCAAAATAGTTATAGAAAACTATTTTTCAAGTAGAAATCAAAATAGAAGCTCAAAAGAAGGAGAACGAGCATGATGAGGAAGAGGCAAAGGGCGAGGACAGCTCAGGAGGTCGGGAGAGAACCACAGTAAGATGGAAGAGGTGGAGAAGGAGGAAGGGACAGCAGAGGAGTGAGGTGCTCAGGAGAGAGACTGTGGGGAGTGGAGGATAGCCAGAGAGATGGAGTACAAAGGTGTTAGGCAGTTTAAAGGATTAGTATGTTTTCATTTCTAAACTGGGAGGTAGGTAAACAAATATTCATTTTATTATTACAAGTCACATGTTCATACTATGGTGCACATAATATTATTTGGTTCTTTTATTACACAATAAAAATATGTTAAAAGTAGGAGGGCTTCCATGTTCCTGCCACAACAGATCAATAAATATTAGAGTTACTCTCCCTTAGTAAACAGGTATGAAATGAAACAAAATAGATGAAGAAATGTTTTTAAGGCATTGCTGTGATCAGTGAGAAGGAAAATGCCACCCTCTGTGTATGCTATGTACTCATCGTGGTTTTCTACTAGAGGCATAAGGAGATGGGGTCCAGAGATCAGTGATCTTACTAGGAAAAAACAAAAAAAGAGGAAACTAGGAATTTCAGGGTATTGGGAACTTAGAGGAGAAAGAGTCCAGAAGTCTTCTGAGGGTCCCTGAGTTTTGGCCAACTGTTAGGCTGTGTATGTGCATACTGAGACTTTTGTGTATTTATGTACAAATACATATGTGTGCAAAAAAAGGTCTAAAAAAGAAATGTAAAATATTTATTACAAAATATATCTTAAATTTGTATAAAATATGATGATATAAGTGAAGTAAACATAAAATACTGAGTTATTGCAGGGAAAATTTCAATATTTGAAGACACCATTCTCCACGCTAATCCATAAATCTAACTCAATCCTCATTAAAATGCTAAAGATATTTTTTAAAAATTTGACATAATGACTCTAAATTTTATTCAGAAGTGTAAACATACCCTAAAAATCAAGACCATTTTTGGATCAAAATAATGTTAGATCAATTTATGCTATCAGAGTATCAAAATTTACTGTTCAGGTTTCATAATTAAAATATTGTACTGACTGGCACAAGGACTTGTAAGTAGATTGATGAAACACAGACCAGAAATTGAACCAATCACATATGGAAATTTTATGCTTGAGTAGAGGATATTTCAATACTCTAATGAAAGAACAGACTATTAAGTAAATGGTATTTAAACAATTTAATATATATTAGATTAAAGAAAATATACCTGTCTCATGACCTCATACTATGCAAATATATCAAAATATATTTGTAGTGGAAATTGTATTATAGTGAAAAAATATAGAAAATTAAAATGCACAATATTTGGCCCTACAATCCCAGTCCTATAAATTTAACTTAAAGAAATTATAATATTCTCAAAGACATTTGTGTGGTTTTTGAAAAGATACTGAAAAAGAATGAGGTGAATAAATATATGTATTGCCATAGAACTGAGTTCAAGTTATAATATGAAGTCAAATACAAAACCATATGTAGTATGAAAAGTATATAGTTTAAAATACAAATTTTTATAATATAAAAAACACTGTGTGTATATCTGTAAGTTGTATACAGTGATGAAGAAGGACACAAAATATTAACTGATGTTTCCTCTAACGACTGTAAAATAAATGGTTTTGGGACCAGAGTGGAGTTGAGAAAATGTGAACATAGATAGGGTTTACATCAAAGAAGGTATCTTTCATTTTAAATCCTATACAGCCTTATGTAAAAAAAAGTTCAAAATTGTTTCTATGATTTACGATTATATAAAATGTAATACAAATTGAATAAAAGATTATACAGGACAACGCTGTCTGGGTGGTAGAAATGTGAGTGGGAATAAAAACAATTATTTCTAGAGACAGTTAAAAATAGTACACAATAGAAATAAACCACTGATTGGTGGTAATGTGGAATCAGAACTGAAGATGATTTTAAAGCTGCAAGTCGAATGAAATAGTAGTAATTGCAATTTACTAAAATAGGGCTGCACCAGTAAATATGTTTTACACCTCTACTATGTGATGTACATTGATATAGTGCAGTTTCAGATACCCAAAGCAACAACAAAATCTGGACTCTAGCAGGAAGCCCACCTCTAAGCCTCTAGGAAAACCTCAACGGAGAATCCCCAGCTTGGCCCATGGTCACCCCCAGTGCCCTGAATGCCAAACCCACACCTACCCCCACTCTGTAGCCAGTTCCTTATGCATGCTCCTAGGGTGGCAGCGAAAGTGAGTTCAGGTAGACAGGGAGTGTGCACAGAAAACAAGCCAATGTCTGCAGGTAAGGGAAAAACCACAATCTTCAGCTCTAGTTTTACCTTCAGGAAAACAAAAACAAGGTTAACAACAGCTAGCCTGGTGTCTTGTAAGGTGGAGAGAAGACATACAAGCTTAAGAATTTGGCCACAAGAGGGAGCAAGAAACATGGACCAGGTGTATCCCTACAACGTTAGAGAAAGCCCCAGATATAAGCAGGTCAAGTGAAAGGTATCTCCTACCTAAAGGCAGCTAGTAAAGACTGGAGGAGAAGATGCTACTTCAAATTGAAAAACAGCAAGGCAAAACTCTAAGAAACTTGAAGAATTAAGGAAACATGACATTGTCAATAGTTCAAAATAATCCTCAAGCAACCAGACCCAAATTATGGAGATCTGCAAATTACCAGATAAAGAATTCAAAATAGTTGTTTTGCAGAAACTCAGTGAATACAAGGAAACAAAGAAAGACAATTCAACAAAATCAGGATAACAATACAAGAACAAAATGGGATATTTAACACAGAGATAGAAATCGTAAAAGAGAGCCAAACAGAAATTCTGGAGCTGAAGAATTCAATGAATGAAATAATAAATGCACTAGAGAGCATCAATAATAGAACAGACCAAACAGAAGATAGAATCAGTGAGTTAGAGGGTAAAAACTTTGAAGTAACCCATTCAGAGGAAAACAAAGGAAAAAAAGAGGAAAACTGCAAAGGAAACCTACATTATCTATTGGACATCATCAAAAGAAAAAATATAAGAATCATTAGAGTTCCAGAAGGAGAGGAGAGAGAGAAAGGGGCAAAAAGTTTATTTAACAAAATAATAGCTGAGAATTTCTCAAACCCAGGGAGAAACTTAGACCTCCAAGTTCATGAAGCTAATAGATCACCCCATTATTGCAATTAAAAAGATCTCCAAGGCACATTATGATGAAATTGTCAAAAATCAAAGGCAAAGAGAGAATCCTGAAAGCAGTAAGAAAAAAGATTACAGCCTACAAAAACAAAACAAAACAAAAAAACCATTAGGCTATGAGTAGATTTCTTAGCAGAAAATTTACAGGCCAAGAGAAAGTGGAATTATATACTCAAAGTGCTAAAAGAAAAATCTTGCTAGCCAAGAATACTCTATCTGGAAAAGTTATCATTCAGAAGTGAAGGATAAATAAAGACTTACCCCAATAAATAAAAGCTGAGGGAGTTCATCACCACTAGACCTGCCTTACAAGAAATGCTGAAAGTAGTTCTTCAAGCTGAAATGAAAAGATGCTATTTAGTAATGTGAAAGCATACAAAAATGTACAACACAGTGGTAAAGGTCAGATTTAGACAACTCTAAGTCTATAATATGATGGTGTGCTAATCACTTAACTATAGCATAAAGATAAAAGGAAATGAATATTAAGAATAGCTATAGCTACTATAATTTGTTAACAAATACACAGTATATAAAAAGGTGAATTTTGACATCAAAAACACAAAAGGGGGGAAATAAAAGGGCAGTTTTAGTGTGTGATTGAAGTTAAGTTGTTAGTTATCAGCATAAAATTGACTTTATATCTGTAAGATATATTATGTAAGCCTATGGTAACCACAGAGCAAAAAGCTGCAGTAGATTCACAAAAGATAAAGAGATGGTAATTAGAATATACCATTATGGAAATTCACAAAGGTAGGCAGCAGAAGATGAAAAAAAAAGAATAATAGAACTCCAAAAGAGCCAGAGAGCAATTCATAAGATGGCATTAGCAAGTCCTTACATATCAATAATTACTCTAAATGTAAACAGATTGTATTCTTCAATCAAAAGATGCTATGTAGGACCTAAAACAAGACCCAACTATATGCCACCTACAAGAGACTCACTTAAGCTTTAAGGACACATATAGCCTCAAAGTGAAGGCATAGAAAAAGATATCCCATGCAAGTGGAAACCAAAAGAAAGCAGGTGTGGCTATACTTACATCAGACAAAAGAGACCATGACCCAAAAGCAGTAAAAAGAGACAAAGAAGGTTATTATAAAATGATGAAGTTGTCAACTCATCAAGAAGATATAACAATCATAAAAATATACGTATCCAATATCAAACCACCTAAATATATTAAGCAAATACTAACAGATCTGAAGGGAGAAATAGACAATTATAGAATAATAATAAGGAAATTCTTTCCCCAACTTTTAGCGATGAATTGATCATCCATACAGAAAATCAGTAAGGAAGCGTTGGACTTGAACTAACATTTAGACCAAATGAATCTAACAGACATATATTAAACTGCAGCAGAATACACATTCTTCTCAAGTGCACACAGAAGAATCTCAAACATAAGTCATATATGATAAGCCACAAAACAAGATTTAGCAAATTTTAGAAGATTGAAATTATACCAAGTAGCTTTTCTGACCACAATGGTATAAAACTATAAGTCAACAACGATAGAGAAGGTACAAAATTTACAAACTTGTGGAAACTAAACAACCCACTCCTGATCAACAAATGGGTCAAAGTAGAACTCAAAATGGAAGTCAAAAACTATCTCCAAACAGATGAAAATGGAAAGTCAACATACCAAAACCTATGAGATGCTGCAAAAGTGGTTCTTAGAAGTTTGTAGCAATGAGTGCATGTATTAATAAAAAAGAAAGATCTCAAATAACCTAACTTTACACCTCAAGGAAATAGAAAAAAACAGAACAAACTAAGCCCAGAGTTAACAGAAGGAAGAATGTAACAAAGATCAGAAGGGAAATAAATGAAATAGAGACCAGAAAAACAACAGAAAAGACCAAATAAACTAAGAGCTCTTTTTTTGAAAGATAAGCAAAATTGACAAACCTTTATCTAGATGAATAAAAAAAAGAGAAGACTCAAATAAAATCAGAAATGGAAGAGGAGACATTACAGCTGATATCACAGAAATACATAGGATCATAAGAGAATACTATGGACAATTATATTGCAACAATTGGACAAGCTAAAGGAAATGGATGAATTCCTAGAAATATACAACTTACCAACATTGAATCATTAAGAAATAGAAAGTCTAAATAGACCAGTAGCAAGTAAGGAGACTAAATCAGTAATGAAAATACTCCCAATAAAGAAAGCCCTTCAACTAATATTTCACAAGGGAGCCAATTACACTCAATGGGGAAAGAATAGTCTCTTTTATATATGATGTTGGGAAAAATTGATAACCATGTCCAGAAAAATAAAATTGCTCCCCTATCTTACAGCACTCACAAAAGTTAATTTAAATGGATTAAAGACTTAAACACAGATCTGAAACTGTAAAACTCTTAGAAGAAAACATAGGGAAAAAGTTCCTTGGCATTGGTCTTGGCAATGATTTTTTGGATATGATACCAAAAGCATAAGCAACAAAAGCAAAAATCAACAAGTGGGACTACATCAAACTAAAAAGCTTTTGCATAGTAAAACAATTAACAGAATGAAAAGGCAACTTGTGGAATGTGAGAAAATATTTGTGAACCATATATTGAATAAGGGGGTAATATTCAAGATATGTAAAGAACTCATACAATTCAATAACAATAAAAGCTGATTAAAAATGGGCAGAGGGGGCTTCCCTGGTGGCGCAGTGGCTGAGAATCTGCCTGCCAATGCAGGGGACATGGGTTTGAGCCCTGGTCTGGGAAGATCCCACATGCCGCGGAGCAACTAGGCCCGTGAGCCACAACTACTGAGCCTGCGCGTCTGGAGCCTGTGCTCCGCAACAAGAGAGGCCGCGATAGTGAGAGGCCCGCGCATCGCGATGAAGAGTGGCCCCCGCTCGCCGCAACTAGAGAAAGCCCTCGCACAGAAACGAAGACCCAACACAGCCGAAAATAAATAATAAATAAATAATAAATTAAAAAAAAAAATGGGCAGAGGAATTGAACATTGTTTTCAAAAAAACACATCCAAATGTCCCATTATCACTGAAATCATTTAACATTTTACTGCCAGATTTAGCCAATGCAGTTGGGCAAGGCTAAGAAAGTAGACTTATAACAATAATTTAAAGTAAGAGGTCTAACTTTCTTTAGTTGTGTATTAAATGATAGGATACCTTAGAAATTAAAGAGTGTTATAGGCTGAATAATGCTCCCCATCTGTGCCCAGGTCCTGGTCACTGGGGTGTCTGAACATGTGGCCTTCATGGCAAAGGAACTTTGCAGATGTGGTTGAGTTAAGGTACTTGAGATAATCCTGGATAATCTGAGTGAGTTTGATGTAATCACAAGGGTTCTTATTAGAGGGACACAGAAGGTGTCAGAGTCAGATAGAAAGGGATGTAACAATGGAAGCACAAGTACAGAGAGAAAGAGATTTAAAGATGGAACACTGCTGTCTTGAAGATGGAGAAATTGAACTGTGAGGCAAAGAATGCAGGCAGCCTCTAGAAGCTGAAATAGGCAAGGAAAGAGATTCTTCCCTAAATCCTCCAGAAGGAGCCAGTCCTGTCCACACCTTGTCTTATGCTGGCAAAACTGATTTCAGACTTTTGACCTTCAGCAATGCAGGAGAGTATATTTGTGCTATGTTAATCATTAAGTTTATGGTAATTTGTTACAGCATCACTAGGAAACTAATATAAAGATAACTTACCAAGAAACTACTATAACAATGTAATAATTTTAAAGTAACAGATTATAGAACTAACCCAAAAAACAAGTAGTTATCACATATGCAAACTATATCCAGATAAAAGGCGTTTTAAGATTAAAAACACCATTTTCTATAACCATGCAAAAGAGAACGTACATAGGAGTAAAAATGATAAAAACCGCACAGACCTTCTATGAGGAAATCTTTAAAATATTCCTGGAGATCCCCAAAGTAGACCTGTAGATTGAATAGATTGGAAAGCATCCCTTTATGAAGCAGGGATGCATATATTGGGTTTTTGGAGCCTGCTGTGATTATCTTAATTCTTAGACACTTGACTCACATGGAAACCCACATATTCTTGCCATGCTTTTGTTAGAAAACAGACTGTCAACTGGGCACTCTCTCTTTCTGCTTCACCATATCCTTCTGCCAAATTCTCCATGTTTTAGCAGCTTTACCAGTTCAGACCCCTGAACACCCCACCCACTGACTCAGGAATTTTAATATAACAGAAATTATATAGAGCAATGATTGAGAGTTTGTGCAGAGGTGTGTAGGGGGATGAGTGTTGTGTTAGTTTTGCTTAAATAATGCATCAGAACGAGTCCTGTGATGAGGGCCTATGCCCAAGGTTGGTAATTCACTAGACATAGAATGCATTATTTAAGGCCTTTTATTTTCAGCTGTGAATTTTAGTTGAGTTCTGGGAACAGATATGACATCACTTGTTGCTTTAAACCATTACAACACACACACACACACGCACACACACACACCCCTAAGAACAATTTATCCAAATTTTATATGTAGAAACTGAAGCTTGGAGAATATGTTAAGTTTTTTAAGGTAAAATACTTAATGAGTGACAGGATTAGAATTTAGCCCCAAGTTTATCAGAGGCAAAAGCTCATGTTATAACCTCCAAACCATGATGCCTCCACTTACTATGTTCTTCCCAAGCAGTATCGTTGTGAAATATTATTTAAAATATTTTAGTATTTATTTTGTGTTTGCTATTATACCATGTTTCAAATTCCTATTTCTCTCACTTACATTATGCTTTGCTCTTTGTTCATCTATTGTTTTACTTTTGTTATGGGCCTAGAATGTTTTGCTTAAAGAGAGAGTTCAAGAGATCATACATCAGAAAGAGAGAGAGAAATTGAGAGAGAAAAAGAGAGAAAGAGAAAAAGAGAGAGAGAGAAAGAGCCCTGGTAAACAAAGATTCCAAGATCAGGGAGCTCTTAATTTTCATGATTTCATGAGAGAAAATGGAAGACAAAAATGAATGGAACCAAAAAATACAGAGCAAAATGAAGGCTTAGAAAAAAGCTTGTATAAAATTACAGAGCCAACAGAAGCAAGAGTTTCACCAAGGTAAAGGAAATCATTGCTGACGAAAGGAGCCTTGAGGTCAGACAGATTGAAGGCAAAAATATCTTCTTAAGAATAATGTGAGGTATCTTTAGTCAGTAATATTATTTATATTTTCTCTATCTATTTTATAACAACCTCCCAAGTTCACTTTTCCAACTACCTTCCAAATATTTTATTCACTTTTGTCACTAAGGTTTCCTGCAAAATCGTTTAACGTCTTCTCTAGAGTGAATTTATTGTGTTTGTGATGGAGACACTAAAAGGAAAAAGAAGGTGGTTAAGGTCCCATTATGGAGTTAAATGATCACCAGTGATTAAATTTTGTGGTGCTTGATATTCCAAAATATTTAAACCAGGATTTATGGTAATAATATTTTATCTACAGATACATCTAATTATAGAAGAGTTAATCTTCATAACTTGGTGGAGAAATGGATATGACATTTTAAAAGTTATGCTTCTTAAGCTTATGTAGTATCCTCCTGTGATTCTAATAGTGTTTTGAAGAAGGGATGGAGAGAGACTTACCACTACACACTCTTTTGGGTATCAAAAGGTCATTATTTCTTCCATTGTAAAAGTACTACATTTTAAGTCTTAACTCATGAAAGATGTCTTCTGGGAGTGAGACTGCTCTGAGCAAAGTGATGAGACATGAATACATGAGCTGCTGAGTTGGTAAAGAGGGCAAGATATAAATTCAGGCCCGCTAAAATTTGTTAGAGCTGTGAAAATGCTGGCTTTAGTGTGAAAAGTTCAATGCAACGTTTTCTAGATAAACTGGTAAGCCGCCTTATTCGTGTGTATAGTAAGGCAGATCTTTACTTGAACCAGACGCCACGCTTTCCACTGGTTTTTGCCTGAGTTGAAGACCAAAAGGAAACAATTGTTGAAAAATTTAAATTGGTAAACACATGAATATTTCTTTTGGTTTAGTAAAACTAATTGTTAAATATAGAACGATTTTACTTTAGGGAAAATGTATTGTTTTTTAAAAAAATCTTTTTTGAGATGTATTTCAGATATCATAAAATTCACTCATTTAAATTGTACAACTCAATGGTTTTTATATATTCACAGAGTTGTGCCACTACCGCCACTAAGTTCAAAACGTTTTAACTACCCCCAAAAGAAACTGTGTCCATTAACAATCATTTCTTGTTACTGACATTTCCCCATAGACAGTTATTAACCTGCTTTCCTATCTATAGATTTGCCTATTCTTGACATTTCATATAAATGGAATAATATAATGTGTGGTCTTTAATGACCTGCTTTTCCACTTAGCAAAATGTTTTTGAGGATTTTTCATTGTGTAGCATGTATCAGTACTTCATTCCTTTATTTATTTGTTTTTTACTGAGGTATAATTTACATATAACATTGTTAGTTTCAGGTGTACCACATAATGACTCTAGAGTTGCATATAGAGAGAAGTGATTGCCACAGTAAGTCTATTTAACATCCATCATTCCTTTTTATTGCTGAATAATATTTCATTAGATGGGATACTGCATTGTGTTTATCGGTTCTTCGTCAGTTGATGAACAGTGAGTTGCTTCAACTTTTTTGACTATTATGAATAACGAACACTTCTATGAACAGTTGTGTACAAGTTTTTGTTGAACATATGTTTCCATTTCTCTTGGATATATAGCTAAGGGTGGAAATGCTGGGTCTTATGGTTACTCTATGCTTAATATTTTGAGTAACTGCCAAACTGTTTTCCAGTGTGGTTGTATGAAAAAGGCCCTTCTGATAGATTAAAAATAATTCTGCAGTCTACAAGATAAGTTAGCAGAGTTCAGTGGAAATTAAACAGGGAATGGGAAAGATCTGGATCGAGTCCCAGCTCTGCCACTAATTAGTTGTTTGACCTTAAGCAACTCATTTACATTCCCTAAAACCAAGTTTCTTCATTTGTAAAATAACTGTGTTTTTTTCAAGCAAGTACAACTCTTGAATATAATTACAGCTACTTTACTTGTTGTTTTTTATTGCCTCTTTAAATTTGCTCTGAGGCCTAATTGTTTCCTTGGCCTTGAATAAAAAACGTCAGCAGTGCCCGTGACATCTCTGACTATTATTAAGTACTATAAAGACTTCTGGTCACTTTCAGTCACAAAACATGACCTCAATTCAGTAACCAAATTGTCCATCCCTGTATAATAACCAAAACTCTGAATTTTATGTCAATTAGAGGATTCTTCTAGCCTCAGTTTAAACAAGGAAGTCTAATGTTTTTGATCCCTCAAGGGTTGGTGTATCAAAAGGGAGCAGGCAATTTTCTCTTTGTTGTGAGCTATAGTGATGATCTGGCTTGGGCACTCTCTGTACTTGGCAGATGTTTAAAACTAATGTGTTCTCCTGGTGACCTGTGATAAATCAGATCACTGTTCCATTATGAGTTTGCTAGGGTTGCTGTAACAAAGTTCCACAAAGTGGGTGGCTTAACAAAAGAAATGAATCCTCTCACAGTTCTAGAGGCTGGAAGTCTGAGATCAAGATGTTGAGGGCTGTAAGGCAGACTGTTCCTTACATCCCTC